>NC_042966.1:6037740-6337740 GCF_901001165.1 Salmo trutta
GTGTGCAATCTAAAAGTCACATGATCTCAGTGCCCTACAGTGGTTCCTCCTTTAAAAGTTGCGTCATTCTGCAGCTGTAACCGATGTGAAATGGCTAGTTAGTTAGCGGTGGTGCGCGCTAATAGCGTTTCAATCTGTGACGTCACTTGCTTTTGTGGCGCGATGGGTAACGATGCTTCGTGGGGTGTCAGTTGTTGTGTGCAAGGGTTCCTGGTTCGAGCCCAGGTTGGGGCGAAGAGAGGGACAGAACCTACACTGTTACATTGATGCTGTTGACCCGGATCATTGGTTGCTGCGGAAAAGGAGGAGGTCAAAAGGGGGGTGAGTGTAACAGATGTGAAATGGCTAGTTAGTTAGCGGTGGTGCGCGCTAATAGCGTTTCAATCAGTGACGTCACTCGCTCTGAGACTTGAAATAGGGTAACGATGCTTTGTGGGGTGTCAGTTGTTGATGTGTGCAAGGGTCCCTGGTTCGAGCCCAGGTTGGGGCGAAGAGAGGGACGGAACCTACACTGTTACACAGCACACCCTGTGTGCAGCCACAGCATTCTGTGGCACGTAATTTAATAATCAGCCATTTCTTCTGTTACTGGAAGTTAGTGCTAGTTTTACCACCAGAGGCATCTTTGAGAAGTATTTGATAGTATTCCGTATTGGCATTACCAGAGAATTTAAAACCTTTTTTGTAATAACATTGCATATGGGATTTTAAGAAACTTGGCTTAATTAATTTGATTAATATTATGGTGTTTCCATTCTGAGAAAAATTGTCAGTTTGTAAATTCAGACCGTTTCGCTCTCGGAGCGCACACTGGACGTTCGGGCCGAGGAGTAGGGTTGATTTGAGCGTTCTGGCCTTACAACAGCAGTCAAGCACCCAAGTTAACGTTGGCTAGCTACTTCCAGACACAAATGAGACCACTCCGACCATTTTACTCACCCTAGCAGAGCTGGTAAGGCAGTTTTTGTGCTAACCAGAGCGTTGGTGACTGTAAATGTGCTACTGGAAACAATTTAATTACGCTTTTTTTCCGACGTTTACTGATACCGGCCATATTCAACGGGTGTTGAGCGCTCGTAAAGTAATTATTCTGCGCTGTGGTACACTCAGACGAGAGCGCTCTGAAATCCGTGTAGATAGTTGGCTGGACACATGACATTTTTAACAACATTGTTTTCTGATAAAAACTAGTTCATTGCATCTGACGTGGAGCCCAGTTTCATAACATGACCATATTTCCCAGCAGGTTGCTGTCGTTTTGAAGTAATCGCAAAAAACAGGCCTCATTTTAGTGCATTTTTCACCCAGCTCCTATTAGTTCTATTTAGCACCAACTCACTGTCACGACTTCCACCAAAGGTGGCTCCTCTCCCTGTTCGGGCGGAGCTCGGCGGTCGTCGTCGCCGGACTACTAGCTGCCACCGATCCCATTTTCCTTTTCATTTAGTTCTGTCTGGTTTTTCACACCTGTCTTCTTTTTTTGATTTCGGTGGGTTTACATTTCCCCGCAGCAGGTTAGGCTGTGTGCGGGATTATTTTGCTGTAGGCAACATGTAAGGGATGCGTGCCTGCACCACAGGCGTTGTCTGTTTGTACGTATGTGTTTACCGTGGACATTTTGCTTGTGGCATAACGGAGTTATGGTCCCCTCCTCCGTGTCAAACACTTGGATTCAGGAGGAGGGATGGAGGCAGAATTATTAAGGGCTTTTAGTGACAATCACAAAAAGCCACATTTTAATACACCAATGGTAACGTCTTATTCTCTTACCTAATTAAAATAAATTTTGGCCTTGCAACCAACATCACAGAAGGTGTGTTTGCAGAGGGGAATAGTTTACATAGCTGGTTTACATAGGTAGCTAGTCTACTGGTGTCAACATTTTACTGCAGCTTGTCAGAAAATATAATTAGAGGTTTCATAAAGCCTTATTTTGGCGGCAGGTAGCCTAGTGGTTAGAGCGTTGGGCCAGTTACCGAAAGGTTACTAGATCAAATTCCCGAGCTGACAAGGTAAAAATCTGTAATTCTGTCCCTGAATAAAGCAGTTAACCCACTGTTCCCCGGTAGGCCGTCGTTGTAAATAAGAATTTGTTCTTAACTGACTTGCCCAGTAAACAAAAAAAACATTTGACTCTTATACAATTGCCTGAAACTCATGGTTTACCTGCCACAAATTCTAGTAACGTTCCAAAACTTTCCAGATTTTCCAGAAATCCTGGAGGAATATTCCAACCTGGATGTCTGGAAAACCTGGGAACAGTATCAGAATTTTGCAACCCTAGCTGCAAGTCCCATTATGCTGGCTTGCAATGTGTTGTGTAATTCCTATTGGAATCCAGCCAGAGTTGTGATATCGAACAACCCTAGCTGCAAGTCACATTATGCTGGCTTGCAATGTGATGTGTAATTCCTATTGGAATCCAGCCAGAGTTGTGATATCGAACAGTTAGAATATTTTCACCTGCATTAAAATGACTTCCACGGATAGGAACATTGTGAAGTTACTAGTATTAATGACTGTATGTTTTGTTCATTCCATGTGTAACTCTGTGTTGTTGTATGTGTCGAATTGCTATGCTTTATCTTCGTCCAGGTCGCAGTTGCAAATGAGAACTTGTTCTCAACTAGCCTACCTGGTTAAATAACGGTGAAATAAATACAAATAAATAAACTACCTAAGCCATTTAAACGTGAACAGCCATTTCAGTAAAGGGTGCAGAAAATCTAACTAACTGATTGGATTCGTTTAGAACATGTATATTATTTATCTTTGTGTAGCATAAGATTAATCAATCAACGTACCTGCAAAAACAGATAACAACAATAAGAAAAAAATCTAAGTACAGTAGAACAAGCTGAGAAATATGATAATGATTACCGTTGTTTTATAGTAACTTACAGGTTAACTGGCTGCTTTGTAAATTACTGAAAACAAAACAGTTTAACGGTACAAATGCGGTTACTGTAATCCATTGACGGTACCATTACTGGTACTGTAATCTATTGTAGGGATGGGGGAGGAGTAGAGTTGTTTGAATTCAGGCTAAGTAATGTAGAAATTTGCCTAATTTCCACAAGGGAGCCTGCATTTACCATGTAGCTTTTATGTTGTGTATGTGTGCTTGGTTTAATTTTAACAATGGACAAATATTTGTGTACCTTTCTGATTGTATATTTTTCTATAATATAAAATAGCACAGCCACAAACAAAGCAATGCATATACAATCACAAAACGGGAACCAATTAATCCTTTGACACGTACGAACACATGGGTTTGATCATTCTATATATCCCAGGATTACATTTCAGGAATTGTGAAAAACTGAGTTGAAATATATTTGGCTAAGGTGTATGTAAACGTCCGACTTCAACTGTACATAGACACAATGGAACACTAGTCACTTTAATAATGGTTACATACTGCTTTACTCATCTCATATGTGTATATACTGTATTCTATTCTACTGTATATTAGCCAATGCCACTCTGACATTGCTCGTCCTAATATATATATATTTCTTAATTCCATTCTTTTACTTTTAGATTTGTGTATAATGAATTGTTAGATACTACTGCACTGTTGGAGCTAGGAATACAAGCATTTCGCTACACCTGCAATAACTTCTGCTAGATATGTATATGTGACCAATAAAATGTTTTTGATTTAGAATACATTATGCTCCACACGTACATACGGCTTGCTACAGTAGAAACGACTTAACACAATATACAGAAACTATTATGATAGCGTAATAAGGCACTTTCTTTGATAAGAACGCGCACATATCCAAAGTTATTATTAGTTAGGAAAACAACAATGAAGGCAATGCTGGCACCAGATGGAAAATGTGCCAGGAGGGAAAGGTTTGTGCAGGTTCTGTTATGACTAGAGATGCATAAATGTCTGCATACTTGACCTGGGGAAACACTGGGGAAGTGCTTGGGCTCTCATCAAAGAGTGAAGTTTGTCCGGCTCATCGTAATGCCTCAAATGTAAATTGTCTTCCACATTGAAATGGGATTCTTCTATGTGAATTTTTGAAAAGGCGGAACACACCTCAATTCAAACTGTTGTTAAATAAAACTTGTTTGAAAATAACTTTAAATTAACAATTTGAAACACAGCCTATAAATAATGAACAGGTTTGAGGGCAGACAGGTTATCTGTCCTGTTGCGGAACAATGAGTACATTCTGAAATCACACGCGTACAAAAAAAATATTTATATATATATACAGAGTTATGACATTTAGAATAATAATTTACAAAAATGTTCTCTCTCGCTTCAGAGGATGTGATTTTACTGTGTTTTACATAGCATTTATTTCAGTAATTTCCAAAATGCATCAAACCTTTCCTGTCTGTTAATTTTTTCCCCACAATGCAATGTCATTTATGGTAATCTACTGTATTCAGTTTCTACAGTGTGTTACTGTTGATTATACAGTAATTTACTGTGACAATTCAATTTTTTTTACGGTGTAGTAACTAGATAGGTAGGTCTTCAGCCAGCATGGAACAAAAGCGGGGCCCAAAACTCAGACGCAGTTGTCATGTCATTACATCAAGAGACATGTCAAACAGTTTGTCTGAAAGTTCCATTTGGCATCATTGATAGTCATGATATATGAACATTATCTGGCAGTCAATATATATTTACTTAAATGTACCCAGATGTCACCCTGTAAAGATTGAACTGAAATTGTCAAAGAAGAGCTAGTTAGCTTGATAAGCAGTGATGAAAATGTTTTTTGGTCTAGCTAGCAAAATTCTATAGCCAACATCTTTCCTATATTGAGGCTGTTACAATAACCAAACAGTTGGATAACCAAATCATTTGTGAAACCATGATGGGATGTATGAAAGGATTGGATGTTGCATGCATTCTCAATGTAGTTTGAGTTGATTTGCATATCAGCAAATTTGCTTGAGATTATCTCACTGCAACACTGCGTCCATGTTGCTTGACATACAGTGCCTTTGGAAAGTGTTCAGAGCCATAGACTTTTTCCACATTTTGTTACGTTACAGCCTTATTCTAAAATTGATTAAATTGTTTTGTTTCCTCATCAATCTACACACAATACCCCATAATAAGAAATCAATAACAGGTTTTTAGAAATGCTTGCTGATTTATACATACAAAAGTTAAATACTACATTTACATAAGTATTCAGACCCTTTACTCAGTACATTTACATTACATTTACGTCATTTAGCAGACGCTCTTATCCAGAGCGACTTACAAATTGGTGGGGGGGGGAGGGTGTTAGAAGGATTACTTTATCCTATCCCAGTACTTTGTTGAAGCACCTTTGGCAGCGAATTCAGCCTCAAGACTTTTTGGGTATGACACAAAAGCTTGGCACACCTGTATTTGGGGAGTTTCTCCCATTCCTCTCTGCAGATCCTCTCAATCTCTGTCAGGTTGGATGGGGAGCGTTGCTGCACAGCTATTTTCAGGTCTTTCCAGAGATGTTAGATCGATTTCAAGTCCGGGCTCTGGCTGGGCCAGTCAAGGACATTCAGATATTTGTCCCAAAGCCACTTCCAATGTTGGCTTGGCTATGTGCTTAGGGTCATTGTCGTGCTGGAAGGGGAACCTTCAGCCCAGTCTGAGGTCCTGAGCGTTCTGGAGCAGGTTTTCATCAACAATCTCTTTGTACTTTTCTCCGTTAATCTTTCCCTCAATCCTGACTAGTCTCCCAGTCCCTGCCGCTGAAAAACATCCCCTCAGCATGATGTTGCCTGCACCGTGCGTCACCGTGGGGATGGTGCCAGGTTTCCTCCAGATGTGACGCTTGGCATTCAGGCCAAAGAGCTCAATCTTGGTTTCATCAGATGGTCTGAGAGACCTTTAGGTGCCATTTGGCAAACTCCAAGCGGGCTGTCATGTGCCTGTTACTGAGGATTGGCTTCTGTCTGGCCACTCTACCATAAAGGCCTGATTGGTGGAGTGCTGCAGAGATGGTTGTCCTTCAGCAAGGTTCTCACATCTCCACAGAAGAACTCTGTCTCAGAGCTCAACGGACAATTTCTTCAACCTCATGGCTTGTTTTTTTTCTCTGAAATGCACTGTCAACTATGGGACCTTATATAGACAGGTGTGTTCCTTTCCAAATCATGTCCAATCAAGTTGTAGAAACATCTCAAGGATGATCAATGGAAACAGGATGTACCTGAGCTCAATTTCTAATCTCACAGCAAAGGGTCTGATTACTTATTGCTTGGCATGGTCTCTCAGAAAAAGTCCACCCCATACCTATCAGACAAAAATTACTCTACATCCTTGCTCTTACGGCCGTATGCCCTGTGGACATACAAGAGTGCAATAAATGCTTTGAGTTCATCCATAAACATTTCCCACGTACTGATTCCTTTTCTGTGCGCATGAGAGAATGTGATGTGCTGCAACAAACTCGTCTTGCTTTTCTACCCAAACTGTGCCATTCCTCCCAGAACCCTGTCTCACCGTTGCAGTTGGGATCATCGTTTCCGTTGGTTCTGTTCTGTTTTTTCTGCGGCTCAGGCATCGGAGGCGGAGGCTTAAAGTCAACATCAAAATCAGATAAAGACTCTTCAGCAACGTCGATTTCAAGTTCAACATCCGATCTGACTCTAACTTATTTAAATTCTGCAGCATTTGCAATGCTGTCAGTGTGTCCATTAGTTTTGTTCGGCTTGCCATTGTGAGCTACACACATTGTATGTTGTACTCGGTGTCTGATTTGACTCTCTGATAGGCTGGAAGTGGTATATCATTAACTTTCATTATAAAATAATTAGATTGCCCACGATTCTTTATCATCATTACACTATTGTTTTAAATTCAATCATGCTCTTCACCCTCATCATTCAGATCAATCACATTCAATCAACCTCTTCACCCTCCTCGTCATTCAGTTAATTGAAGTCACATGCTTTCACGTCCTGACCAGCAGAGGGCGTAATTGTGTTAGTCTTGGTCAGGATGTGGCAGGGGTTTGTGTTTGTTAAATGTTGTGTGGGTGATTTGGACTCCCAATTGAAGGCAGGTGTGTTGAGTTGCCTTTGATTGGGAGTCCTATATAGGAGTGTATGTTTTTCTTTGGGGTTGTGGGTAGTTGTTTTTGCACTGCGTTTGATAGCCTGCAAAACTGTTGCTGTCTTGTTTATTGTTTTTTTCCTGTGGATGCCTTACTCTTTTGTAAAAATCCAAACAACTTCACAGATCTTCATTGTAAAGGGTTTAAACACTGTTTCCCATGCTTGTTCAATGAACCATAAACAATTAATGAACACACACCTGTGGAACGGTCAGTAAGACACTAACAGCTTACAGATGGTAGGCAATTAAGGTCACAGTTATGAACACTTAGGACACTAAAGAGGCCTTTCTACTGACTCTGAAAAACACCACAAGATAGATGCCCAGGGTCCCTGCTCATCTGCGTGAATGTGCCTTAGGCATGCTGCAAGGAGGCGTGAGGCCTGCAGATGTGACCAGGGCAATAATTTGCAATGTCTGTACTGTGAGATGCCTAAGACAGCGCTACAGGGTGACAGGACGGACAGCTGATCATCCTCGCAGTGGCAGACCACGTGTAACAACACCTGCACAGGATCGGTACATCCGAACATTACACCTGCGGGACAGGTACAGGATGGCAACAACAACTGCCCGAGTTACACTAGGAACGTACAATCCATCCATCAGTGCTCAGACTGTCCACAATAGGCTGTGAGACGCTGGACTGAGGGCTTGCAGGCCTGTTGTAAGGCAGGTCCTCACAAGACATCACCGGCAACAACATCGCCTATGGGCACAAACCCACTTTCGCTGGACCAGACAGGACTGGCAAAAAGTGCTCTTCACTGACGAGTCGTGGTTTTGTCTCACCAGGGGTGATGGTCGGATTCGCGTTTATCGTCAAAGGAATGAGCATTACACCGAGGCCTGTACTCTGGAGCGGGATCAATTTGGAGGTGGAGGGTCTGTCATGGTCTGGGGCGGTGTGTCACAGCATCATTGGACTGAGCTTGTTGTCATTGCAGGCAATCTCAACGCTGTGCGTTGCAGGGAAGACATCCTCCCTCATGTGGTAGCCTTCCTGCAGGCTCATCCTGACATGACCCTCCAGCATGACAATGCCACCAGCCATACTGCTCGTTCTGTGCATGATTTCCTGCAAGACAGGAATGTCAGTGTTCTGCCATGGCCAGCGAAGAGCCGAATCTCAATCCCATTGAGCACGTCTGGGACCTGTTGGATTGGAGGGTGAGGGCTAGGGCCATTCCAGGTGCCTTGGTGGAAGAGTGGGGTAACATCTCACAGAATGAACTGTGAGATGCAGTACTTAATGCAGCTGGTGACCACACCCGATACTGACTGTTACTTTTGAGACCCCCTTTGTTCATGGACACATTATTCAATTTCTGTTAGTCACATGTCTGTGTAACTTGTTCAGTTTATGTCTCAGTTGTTGAATCTTGTTATGTTCATACAAATATTTACACATGTTAAGTTTGCTGAAAATAAACGCAGTTGACAGTGAGAGGACGTTTCTTTTTTTGCTGAGTTCATATAGAAATCAAAAGGTTTTACCTGCATGTGTCTCTGAAGGAGGATTTGATGCACCTTTCCCTGCATCTGTCAATTACAACATACGCCCATCTCTTCATGCACAATTTGATAAATGATTGGCCTAGCATGTTTTTTTCCTTACAATAAATGTGATAAGTAATAGAGTTACAGTAAATAAAACAGTCCTGTAACATCTTTTTACAAAGTAAAACATAAAAGTGAATATTATTAATCCGCAACACACGTTGTAAAACTATTAACAAGAGTGCTAAAGACTGATAAATAGGCATAACACAAACTCACCATTAAACTATTGTCTTTCTAAATTAAATCAACCTCTTCACCATCCTTATTGTTCAGTTAGGCCTAATTTAAATTCAATTGTGAAGTAACTTGCACAATTATCGCCCATTCAATCCATGTGTCATTCATTCATTGGGCTGGCATTGTTTCCTTCCCTGGAAAGAGTCCAAGGATCTGTTTTGTATTATTCTAAAGGCCTTCTGCAACATGTAGCATGTTTTTGTTTCCCTTACAGTTATTTAAAATACAACAGTCCCATAACAGCTTATTTTTACAAAGTAAAACATAAAGGAGAATTGTATCAACCAGCAAAGCATGCGGTCAAATTATTTGCTGCTGATAAATAGGTATAACACAAACTCACCATTACACTATTGTCTTTCTAAATCAACCTCTTCACCCTCCGTATCATTCAGTTATGCCTAATTTAAATTAGATTGTGAAGTAAGGTGCACAATTATCACACATTCATCCATTTTCCATTCATCCCAAAGATGTTCAATGAGGTTGAGGTCAGGGCTCTGTGCAGGTCAGTCAAGTTCTTCCACACCGATCTCGACAAACCATTTCTGTATGGATCTCGCTTTGTGCACTGATCCATTTTCATGCTGAAACAGGAAAGGGCCTTCCCCAAACTTTTGCCACAAAGTTGGAAGCACAGAATCGTCTGCAATGTCATTGTATGCTGTAGCATTAAGATTTCCCTTCACTGGAACTAAGGGTCCTAGGACAAACCTTGAAAAACCACCACAGGCCATTATTCCTCATCCACTAAACTTTACAGTTGGCACTATGCATTCGGGCCGGTAGCGTTCTCCTGGCATTCGCCAAACACAGATTAATTGGTCGGACTGCCAGATGGTGAAGCGTGATTCATAACTCCAGAGAACGCGTTTCCACTGCTCCAAAGTCCAATGGCGGTGAGCTTTCCACCACTCCAGCAGACACTTGGCATTGTGCATGGTGATTTTATGCTGTGTGCGGCTGCTCGGCCATGGAAACCCATTTCATGAAGCTCCCGACAAACAGTTATTGTACTGATGTTGCATCCAGAGGCAGTTGGAATGTCGGGATGACAACATATCCTTGGACGCTCTCCTCTCAATGGCCATCCATCTGGATAACCTTCTTCGGGAGCGTCAGTGTCCAACTCGCATCCCTCCATTGGCTGTCATGAGGCAGAGCATAGACCCAACCTGTGGATTGGTTGGTTTGGTTGGAGACTTCCTGTTTCCGGTCACAACTGGCAGACTTGTTTACGTGCTGCTGTGCGTTTTGTTGCCGATCTTACTTTGCTACCTGACTACCTCACGGTTTTTACTTTTTCATTACCGTATATTTTTTGTTTTTCCCTCACTCAATTTTTTTTCATTCAACTTTTTCACCCCGGAGGTTTTATCTGGACATGGTTCGTCAGGACTTCAAACAGCCGAAGCTAAGTAACATTAACATGATGCCTTCTAATTGCAGTCGTTGTACTTATAATATACAGGAGAACGATCGCCTTGCGGCAAGGATAGCTGTGCTGCAAGCCCAGCTTCAGACGCAATCGTTAGGCAAGGGTAATTTCAGTGTAGGAAAGGATGAAACAGCGTCTGTGCCTCCAGTAAGTACAGATAGTAACGTTAGTATAAACTCCCTCGCACGGTCCCCGCAGCCGGACAACTTTCTCATGGCTTCTGGAGGGAAACGCTGTAGGAATGCTCAACTGGTGTCGCTTATTCAGCTGACAGAAACTTTCAACCGGTTCTCCCCATTAAGCGAGTCGGAGTCGGAGGCCGAAACTTCTCTGGTCTCTACTCCTCCCGTTGTGGGGTCTGAGACGCCGAAGGCTCCCACCATTAGCTCTGACAAATTGAAAACCCTAGTCATTGGCGACTCCATTACCCGCAGTATTAGACTTAAAACGAATCATCCAGCGATCATACACTGTTTACCAGGGGGCAGGGCTACCGACGTTAAGGCTAATCTAAAGACGGTGCTAGCTAAAGCTAAAACTGGCGAGTATAGAGATTGTTATCCACGTCGGCACCAACGATGTTAGGATGAAACAGTCAGAGGTCACCAAGTGCAACATAGCTTCAGCGTGTAAATCAGCTAGAAAGATGTCGGCATCGATTAATTGTCTCTGGCCCCCTCCCAGTTAGGGGGAGTGATGAGCTCTACAGCAGAGTCTCACAACTCAATCGCTGGTTGAAAACTGGGTTCTCCCAAAAGATATCATTTGTAGATAATTGGCCCTCTTTCTGGGACTCACCCAAAAACAGGACCAAGCCTGGCCTGTTGATGAGTGACTGACTCCATCCCAGCTGGAGGGGTGCTCTCATCTTATCTATGAACATAGACAGGGCTCTAACTCCCCTAGCTCCACAATGAAATAGGGTGCAGGCCAGGCAGCAGGCTGTTAGCCAGCCTGCCAGCTTAGTGGAGTCTGCCACTAGCACAGTCAGTGTAGTCAGCTCAGCTATCCCCATTGAGACCGTGTCTGTGCCTCGGCCTAGGTTGGGCAAAACTAAACATGGAGGTCTTCGCCTTAGCAATCTCACTGGAATAAAGACGACCTCCATTTCTGCCATTATTGAAAGTGATTGTGATACCTCACATCTCAAAATAGGACTACTTAATGTTAGATCCCTCACTTCCAAGGCAGTTATAGTCAATGAACTAATCACTGATTATAATCTTGATGTGATTGGCCTGACTGAAACATGGCTTAAGCCTGATGAATTTACTGTGTTAAATGAGGCCTCACCTCCTGGTTACACTAGTGACCATATCCCCCACGCATCCTGCAAAGGCGGAGGTGTTGCTAACATTGACGATAGCAAATTTCAATTTACAAAAAAACTAAACGTTTGTCTTTTGAGCTTCTAGTCATGAAATCTATGCAGCCTACTCAATCACTTTTTATAGCTACTGTTTACAGGCCTCTTGAGTCATATACTGCGTTCTTCACAGAGTTCCATGAATTCCTATCGGACCTTGTAGTCATAGCAGATGATATTCAAATCTTTGGTGACTTTAACCTGTTATGGATAGGGGGCAGTATTTTCACGGCCGGATAAAAAACGTACCCGATTTAATCTGATTATTACTCCTGCCCAGAAACTAGAATATGCATATAATTATTAGCTTTGGATAGAAAACACTCCAAAGTTTCTAAAACTGTTTGAATAGTGTCTGTGAGTATAACAGAAATCATTTGGCAAGCCAAAACCTGAGAAGATTCCAAACAGGAAGCGCCCTCTCTGACCATTTTTTGCCCTCCTTGATCATCTCTATCCAATACAGGGGATCTCTGCTGTTACGTGACACTTCCTACGACTCCCATGGGCTCTCAGAAGGCGGCAAAAAGCTGAATGACGTAATTCCAAGCCCTGGCTGAAAAGCTTTAGCGCATTTGCTAAGTGGTCTATCAGCGGACAATGGGACTCATGCTCGTGCACGAGACGACCCCATGTTTTTATTCTATCGTCTTTGAACGGATACAGCGACTCCCGGTCAGAATATTATCGGTTTTTTAAGAGAAAATTAGCATAAATATTTTATGCTAATATTTAAACAGCGGTTGACATGCTTCGAAGTACGGTAATGGAATATTTAGAATTTTTTTGTCACGAAATGCGTCGTGCTCGTAACCCTTCTTTACCATTCGGATAGTGTCTTGAACGCACGAACAAAACGCCGCTGTTTGGATATAACTATGGATTATTTGGGACCAAACCAACATTTGTTATTGAAGTAGAAGTCCTGGGAGTGCATTCTGACGAAGAACACCAAAGGTAATCAAACTTTTCTAATAGTAAATCGGAGTTTGGTGAAGGCTAAACTTGCTGGGTGTCTAAATAGCTAGCCCTGTGATGCCGGGCTATCTACTCAGAATATTGCAAAATGTGCTTTCACCGAAAAGCTATCTTAAAATCGGACATATCGAGTGCATAGAGGAGTTCTGTATCTATAATTCTTAAAATAATTGTTATGCTTTTTGTGAACGTTTATCGTGAGTAATTTAGTAAATTGTTAGTAAATTCGCCGGAAGTTTGCGGGGGGTATGCTAGTTCTGAACGTCACATGCTAATGTAAAAAGCTGGTTTTTGATATAAATATGAACTTGATTGAACTAAACATGCATGTATTGTATGACATAATGTCCTAGGTGTGTCATCTGATGAAGATCATCAAAGGTTAGTGCTGCATTTAGCTGTCTTCTGGGTTTTTGTGACATTATATGCTAGCTTGAAAAATGGGTGTCAGATTATTTCTGGCTGGGTACTCTGCTGACATAATCTAATGTTTTGCTTTCGTTGTAAAGCCTTTTTGAAATGGACAGTGTGGTTAGATTAACGAGAGTCTTGTCTTTAAAATGCTGTAAAATAGTCATATGTTTGAGAAATTGAAGTAATAGCATTTCTAAGATATTTGAATATCGCGCCACAGGATTCCACTGGCTGTTACGTAGGTGGGACGATTTGGTGCCTCCTACCCTAGAGAGGTTAACCACCTAACTGAGGAACTCAATTTAACCTTGCGCAATACCGTAGATGCAGCCGCACCCCTAAAAACTAAAAACATTTTTCATAAGAAACAAGCTCCCTGGTATACAGAAAATACCCGAGCTGTGAAGCAAGCTTCCAGAAAATTGGAACGGAAATGGCGCCACACCAAACTGGAAGTCTTTCGACTAGCTTGGAAAGACAGTACCGTGCAATATCGAAGAGCCCTCACTGCTGCTCGATCATCCTATTTTTCCAACTTAATTGAGGAAAATAAGAACAATCCAAAATCTACTTTTGATACTGTCGCAAAGCTAACTAAAAAGCAGCATTCCCCAAGAGAAGATGGCTTTCACTTCAGCAGTAATAAATTCATGAACTTCTTTGAGGAAAAGATCAAGATCATTGGAAAGCAAATTACGGACTCCTCTTTAAATCTGCGTATTCCTCCAAAGCTCAGTTGTCCTGAGTCTGCACAACTCTGCCAGGACCTAGGATCAAGGGAGATACTAAAGTGTTTTAGTACTATATCTCTTGACACAATGATGAAAATAGTCATGGCCTCTAAAACTTCAAGCTGCATACAGGACCCTATTCCAACTGAACTACTGAAAGAGTAGCTTCCTGTGCTTAGCCCTCCTATGTTGAACATAATTAACGGCTCTCTATGTTTGGTACACACCGGATGTGTACCAAACTCACTAAAAGTGGCAGTAATAAAGCCTCTCTTGAAAAAGCCAAACCCAGAAAATATAAACTATCGGCCTATATCGAATCTCCCATTCCTCTCAAAAAAATGAAAAAGCTGTTGCGCAGCAACTCACTGCCTTCCTGAAGACAAACAATGTATACGAAAAGCTTCAGTCTGGTTTTAGACCCCATCATAGCACTGAGACTGCACTTGTGAAGGTGGTAAATGACCTTTTAATGGCATCAGACCGAGGCTCTGCATCTGTCCTCGTGCTCTGCATCTGTCCTCGTGCTCTGCATCTGTCCTCGTGCTCCTACACCTTAGTGCTGCTTTGATACCATCGATCACCACATTCTTTTGGAGAGATTGGAAACCCAAATTGGTCTACACGGACAAGTTCTGGCCTGGTTTAGATCTTATCTGTCAGAAAGATATCAGTTTGTCCCTGTGGATGATTTGTCCTCTGACATATCAACTGTAAATTTCGGTGTCCCTCAAGGTTCCGTTTTAGGACCACTATTGTTTTCACTATATATTTTACCTCTTGGAGATGTCATTCAAAAACATAATTAACTTTCACTGCTATGCAAATGACACACAGCTGTACATTTCGATGAAACATGGTGAAGCCCCAAAATTGCCCTCGCTGGAAGCCTGTGTTTCAGACATAAGGAAGTGGATGGCAGGAAATGTTCTACTTTTAAACTCGGATAAAACAGAGATGCTAGTTCTAGGTCCCAAGAAACAAAGAGATCTATTACACAATTAATCTTGATGGTTGTACAGTCGTCTCAAATAAAACTGTGAAGGACCTCGGCGTTACTCTGGACCCTGATCTCTCTTTTGACGAACATATCAAGACTGTTTCAAGGACAGCTTTTTCCATCCTAGTAACATTGCAAAAATCTGAAATTTTCTGTCCAAATAGCAGAAAAATTAATCCATGCTTTTGTCACTTCTAGGTTAGACTACTGCAATGCTCTACTTTCCGGCTACCCGGATAAAGCATTAAATAAACTTCAGTTAGTGCTAACTATGGCTGCTAGAATCCTGACTAGAACCAAAAAATGTGATCATATTACTTCAGTGCTAGCCTCCCTACACTGGCTTCCTGTTAAGGCAAGGGCTGATTTCAAGGTCTTACTGCTAACCTACAAAGCATTACATGGGCTTGCTCCTACCTATCTTTCTGATTTGGTCCTGCCGTACATTCCTACACATACGCTACGGTCACAAGACGCAGGCCTCCTAATTGTCCCTAGAATTTCTAAGCAAACAGCTAGAGGCAGGGCTTTCTCCTATAGAGCTCCATTTTTATGGAATGGTCTGTTATATCTGGAGTATTTCTTCTGTCTTATCCAGTGTCCTGTTTGAATTTAAGTATGCTCTCTCTAATTCTCTCTTTCTTTCTCTCTCTCGGAGGACCTGAGCCCTAGGACCATGCCTCAGGACTACCTGGCATGTTGACTCCTTGCTGTCCCCAGTCCACCTGGCCGTGCTGCTGCTCCAGTTTCAATTGTTCTGCCTGCGGCTATGGAACTCTGACCTGTTCACCGGACGTGCTACCTGTCCCAGACCTGCTATTTTGAACTCTCTAGAGACAGCAGGAGCGGTAGAGATACTCTCAATGATCGGCTATGAATAGCCAACTGACATTTACTCCTGAGGTGCTGACCTGTTGCACTCTCGACAACTACTGTGATTATTATTATTTGACCATGCTGGTCATTTATGAACATTTGAACATCTTGGCCATGTTCTGTTATAATCTCCACCCGGCACAGCCAGAAGAAGACTGGCCACCCCTCATAGCCTGGTTCCTCTTTAGGTTTCTTCCTGGGTTTTGGCCTTACTAGGGAGTTTATCCTAGCCACCGTGCTTCTACACCTGCATTGCTTGCTGTTTGGGGTTTTAGGCTGGGTTTCTGTTCAGCACTTTGAGATATCAGCTGATGTATGAAGGGCTATATAAATACATTTGATTTGATTTGAGGGGCTAGGTGTAACGATTGGCGTCGGGTGATGAGGAAGCGGACCAAAACGCAGCTGGGAGCGAACACATGTTTATTCTTACAGACTGAAATAACACGGTCAAAACAGAGAATAAAACGTATCGTTACTGCTCAAAGACCAGGAGACAACAACCCACAAACATCGTGGGGGGGGAAGGAACTTAAATATGATTCCCCAATCAGAGGCAACTAGCGACAGCTGTCTCTGATTGGGAATCGACAGAACCCAACATAGAAATACGCCCCAAAGCAAGGCTATACCAAAAACATAGAAAATAAACTATAGAAATGCCACACCCTGACCAAAATAGAAGAGTTCACCTGGTCAGGGCGTGACAGTACCCCCCCTCCAACAGTGCGTACTCCCGGCGCACCAACCTAAAGTCTATTAGGGGGGGACCCGGGTGGGCGCCTCACCCTCGGTGGAGGCTCTGGCCCCGGGCGTGTTTCTCCCCCTGCCTCCACCCTAGCCCTACCCCTCTGGCCCGGACTGGACCACGGTGGAGCGGCATGCTCAGGCTCCGGAGCGGAGCCGCCGACCGGAACAGGACTGGTCACCGGTGGACCGGACACAGGCCGTGCCGGACTGTGGACATGCGCCGTGGGCCTGGTGCGGGGAACAGGGACGGGCCGGACAGGACCGGGGACACGCACCACCAACCTGGTGCGGGGAGCAGGGACGGGCCGGACTGGCCTGGGGACACGCACCACCAACCTGGTGCGGGGAGCAGGGCCGGGCCGGACTGGACTGGGGACACGCACCACCGGTTTGGTGCGGGGAGCCGGGATGGGCCGGACAGGACTGTGGACACGCACCACTAACCTGGTGCGGGGAGCAGGAATGGGCCGGACAGGACTGGGGACACGCACCACTAACCTGGTGTGGGGAGCAGGGACGGCCCGGACTGGACTGCGGACACGCACCACTGGCTTGGTGCGGGGAGCAGGGACGGGCCGGACTGGACTGGGGACACGCACCACTGGCTTGGTGCGGGGAGCAGGGATGGGCCGGACAGGACTGGGGACACGCACCACTGGCTTGGTGCGGGGAGCAGGGATGGGCCGGACAGGACTGTGGACACGCACCACTAACCTGGTGCGGGGAGCAGGGACGGGCCGGACTGGACTGGGGACGTCTGGCAGCTCGGGACAGTCTGGCCACTCCGGCAGTTCAGCGCAGTCTGGCCACTCCGGCAGTTCAGCGCAGTCTGGCCACTCCGGCGACTGTTGACTGGCGGGCAGCTCCGACGACTGTTGACTGGCGGGCAGCTCCGACGACTGTTGACTGGCGGGCAGCTCCGACGACTGTTGACTGGCGGGCAGCTCTGACGACTGTTGACTGGCGAGGCTGGGTTCACGGATATATAGGACCGGATATGTACCGGATATATAGGACCATTGAGGCTTACTGGTGGTCTCGAGCTTAACCCTGGCATCGCCCTTTCTGGCTGAATGCCTACTACCCCCTGGTAACTGCGGGGCGCTGGTATAGCGCGTACTGGCCTAAAAACACTTGGCCTCGCCATAACACCCATTACCCCGAAGCATAAGCCCTGTCCATTAACTGGCCTCTGAGAAACAGTCCGGGGATTTGGCCTGGGGCTCCAAACTTGCCCCGCAAAACTCCCCTTGTGCCCCCCCCCAAAAAAAATTTTGGGGAGGCCTCTCGAGTTTCCTCAACTCCTCGTTCCTCTGCTGCTTGGTCCTGGTTTGGTGGGTTGTTCTGTAACGATCGTCGTGCAGGAAGGAAGAAGTGGACCAAGGCGCATCTGGGAGCGAACACATGTTATTTATTACAGACTGAAATAACACGGTCAAAACAGAGAATAAACGTATCGTTACTGCTCCAACAAAAGAGATGTCATGACTGTCCTGATCAGGTCAGGGTACAGGAGACCACCACCCTACAGATTATCTCCCAAACCCCCAACAGAGGAGGAGAGATCTAGGGGTCTGAAGATGTGGGGGTTTTATGACACCTCATGCCCATAATAAAACTTAGGCCACAGAGAAATTCCTTTGTCCTAACAATGGAGAACTGGCCTCAGAACATTAAACATGCAATAAAGGGACTTTGGAACAATGGTTTCCGTCAGCCACAATGGTGGTTATGACGAAAAGTGGAATATTAAAATGTATGTAACTTTTGTATTTGTTTTTAAAGGTTAAGAGATGACGTTATTATGAAAACATTGTACCTTTAAGAGTTTTCCCCGTATGTGCCTGATGTTTATACATTGTACGTTGAGTGGAAAATATCCAAATCAAACAGAATGTTTTGGTAAAGATGAAATGTGAAGTTAGTGTCTAAAATCGGATTTTTAGCCAAATCTAAGCCTTGCCCCCTTTACTTGGTCCGCCCAGAGAATTGCCCTAAAGGCGGTTACACCCACTTCTGACCCGAGGGTATAAGACAGGAGAGTGAAGAATTAACATAGGAGACTATTGACCCCAAGCTGCAGCCAAGGTCTAACAAAGTCGACGAACCCCAAAACGAAACACAAGGTTGAAGACAAAGAAATATTTTTCTACACGAGCTACGGACGAGTAGCTGTGTCTAAGCGGGTGAATTCAAGCCGAACCACCCAGCCTCCACTCTCCATTGAATCGTGGTATCGACACCATTCGAGCCGAAGCTGTGAGCTCTGAGCTACAGAGCTGTCTGTCCTCAGAAGACCCCTTTCCGATCAAGGGTGAGGATCAGACCACTTAGCCAAGAAGGACACTGACATCGTGAGGACAACCAGAGAGTTGCGCCGGAGAAGTGCGTCATTTAGAAGCCTAAACGACCCACGCGGAGCTTCCCACCTGAGACCTCCAACACGTAATTACATCATTATATTCTGACCCATAAGAGCGTCAGTTCGGGGCGAGGCTAGTTAAATAAGCATGGCTGACAAATGAACCCAAATGTATATTTCTCTCGTGTACTTCCTTTATTTCTCTCTCTTTAACCTCTTACATCTACACGTTCCGCTAGCGGAACGTCTGCTCCAATATCCAATGATGGGCGGGGCGCGAAATTCAAACTCCTCTAAATCCGAAAACTTACACTTTTCAAACATATGACTATGTTACAGCTATTTAAAGACAAGACTCTCCTTTATCTAACCAAACTGTCCGATTTCAAAAAGGCTTTACAGCGAAAGCAAAACATTAGATTATGTCAGCAGAGTACCCAGCCAGGAATAATCACACAGCCATTTTTCAAGCTAGCATATCATGTCACATAAACCCAAACCATATCTAAATGCAGCACTAACCTTTGATGATCTTCATCAGATGACACACCTAGGACATTGTGTTATACAATACATGCATGTCTGTTCAATCAAGTTCATATTTATATCAAAAACCAGCTTTTTACATTAGCATGTGACGTTCAGAACTAGCATTCCCACCGAACACTTCCGGTGATTTTACTAAATTACTCACGATAAACGTTCACAAAAAGCATAACAATTATTTTAAGAATTATAGATACAGAACTCCTCTATGCACTCGATATGTCCGATTTTAAAATAGCTTTTCGGATGAAGCACATTTTGCAATAATGTAAGTACATAGCCCGGCGTTACAGGGCTAGCTATTTAGACACCCACCCAGTGTAGCCTTCACCAAAATCACATTTCCTATAAGAAAAATGTTCTTACCTTGCTTGTTCTTCATCAGAATACACTGCCAGGACTTCTACTTCAATAACAAATGTAGGTTTGGTCCCAAATAATCCATCGTTATATCCAAACAGCGACGTTTTGTTCGTGCGTTCTAGACACTATCCCAACGCTAAATCTCGGCCACGAGCATGACGCAAAATATGACAAAAAATTTCGAAATATTCCATTACCGTACTTCGAAGCATGTCAACCGCTGTTTAAAACCAATATTTATGCAATTTATCTCGTAGAGAAGCGATAATATTCCGACCGGGAATCTGCCTGTCTGTAAACTGAGGAAAAAACCAAAAGCCGGGGGCGGGGCGTGTCACGCGCCTAAGGCTTAGTCCATTGACTGACCACTCAGCATTTGCTCTCGTGTGCTTCAGCCAGGGCTTTGAATGACATCATTCCTGTTTTTCCCGGGCTGTGAGACTCCATTGTTGACGTGAGAAGTGTCACGTAAGAGCAGAGATCCTTTGTAAACGATAGAGAGAATCAAGAAGGGCAAGAAATGTTCAGACAGGGTACTTCCTGAACAGAAGCATCTCAGGTTTTTGCCTGCCATAGGAGTTCTGTTATACTCACAGACACCATTCAAACAGTTTCAGAAACTTTGGAGTGTTTTCTCTCCAAAGCTAATAATTATATGCATATTCCAGTTTCTGGGCAGGACTAATAATCAGATTAAATCGGGTACGTTTTTTATCCAGCCGTGAAAATACTGCCCCCTAGATGTAACAGGTTAAAATCCCCATTTTGGGTAACAAGCGCCATAGTGTGTTGGCCCGTTATACTAAGTCCTAATCAATAGCTAGACTGTGTTTTGTGTATGTGTATTTTTATCATCATTTTAGCTTGCTAGTAAATAAATAATCAACTAAGATTGGTGTGGTAAATTCAGTGGTAAAGCCCGGGTCCGTGCAGATTCCCGGATTGTACGACGTTCAGATTATGAGACTGTAGAGGAAATTGATTAATTTAGCGACTGTTGTAATCGATATTCTGATATCCTTTGAGTTAATTTGGGAAATAGAAACTCAATCAAAACAATGTTCCCATGGTGCCCCAGGTTGATGAGTTAATAATTGCTTGATTCATTGCTTAATTCATTTAATCACGCAATTATAAACCGTTAATCATTCGATGAGCAGCAGTCGTCACATTAACTAATACAACGTCACGACATATGGCGCCCCCTGTGAGGAGTCTAAGATAGGACTATGCCGCACTGTTGTGTTATTCCATATCAATTGTGTAGCAATATATATACATTCCATTAATAGCTATAGGCAGGACTAGTGCGGGAGAGAAGTGTGTGTGTCGTTCCATACATGAAGGGACGTCGCGTGCGCCATCCGTATGGTTAGTGAGAGTCCATGTTGCAAATGTACGCTCCCTTACTAGACGTCCGACCACGTCCGATAAATCCGCGGACGGCGTCGGGCCGCTCACGGGGGCCGGATCTTCCAGGAAGTCATCGAACGGAGTCTCTCGGACCTTTAGTTTCCGTTTAATTAAATTTTCAAATTTTGGTCATTTCCTTGCAGTCCCGGATTATTCCACGAGAGGGCGTATGGAATCATATTGCAAATGTAACATATATCACCAATCGCGACACGGCTTTTTCTCCTAAACGGAAGATAATTCGAAGACGAAACTCGGTCTGCGTGGGTTTGGCATAATGGGCAGTTGGCCCCGAACAGGATGGAGTCGAGGCCTCGACGCTTTTCGAGTTAAGGCTATTTTTCTGGGATTGAAAGTCAAAGAGGAAAATAGAGTGCTGATTTGACCGCTTCACATCAAACTACATGAGCCTACGGTGTCAGGAGAAAAGGAACCATGTATTTACCAATGTTCATTTCAGAGAAATTGTACAATGACACATTGGTGATATTCAACAACAAGAGGTTTTTTTTTTCAAAAAAGTTACATATCCAGTTGCAGCGTGTTCAGATGAGTCCGTTAAGGCAGGTTTCGGAGCTCTGCGAGATTTCTGTGATTTTCTGAAACAACACACACTTGTTCAACCCTCTGTAAATAAGTCAGTTCTTAAGAGAAACACTTAAAACTCAATATTCTATAAGAGCCTAACGTTCAGATTCCTGTGTCAACCAGAAATGCCTTATAATGGTGTCATAGGGGCTGTTTTGAAGGGTTAAAAAGGTCAGATCTTTCCACAACTTCATATGTGTGACTAGGCAACCCTCATGAACTGTAAATCAGTCATTTATCCCATCAGGTGTCAAAGAAAAGCTCTCTCAAACACACACACAGCAAGGACGGAGTGACACAGTGCGGTGCTTAAAGACACAAAGAGCCTGCAATGGCATTACCATTATCTCTAGGCTGAGACGAGTTCAATGAGACGCCCCGCTTGACCGTAGCTTGCTCGGTATGAGCACAGCGACCGTGAGAAAACTAGGCCCAAAATGAGGCCTGCACCAATATGTCAAGTGCTTATGGGTGACAGTGAGACAACCATTAGGGTTAGAAGCACAATTCAACCTCAGGAGCGTTCCTGAGGTCCTCCCGATCTGTGCAAGCCTAACCTTGACCCTGTGGCATTAACCCTTCACAGTGAAAAGAAGGTGTTTAGATCAAACTGTGTGCAATGACTTCTCTCCCCATAGGAATACATTGACAATTCTCCTAAATTCAACCTGAAGTCTATGTGGGTTATGAATGCCTTATGAACCTGTATTCTATAACAATCCATCAGGCTACTGTGAGGTCTACCTGTGTCGATTCTAAGGTTCCTGGAGCAACCGGAAAATGTTAAAATCACCCTAGAGCTATTGTCATATAAGCAACCTGCAGATAGTGAAAATCACGCAACTCAACCATCTGTCATTCAGTCAATTCTTAAGGTAGAGACTTCATATTCAGGATTCTGTTTATGTCTACCCCAAAGACAACGTGTGTGAAGTAAGAGCTTCCTGTGACAACCGGAAGTTGTTAAAAACAGCCAAGAGCTATTGTCATATGGTCAACCTGCATATAGTGAAAATCACGCAACTCAACCATCTGTTATTCAGTCAATTCTTAAGGTAGAGACTTCATATTCAGGATTCTGTTTGTCTAACCCAAAGACAACGTGTGTTGAGTAAGAGCTTCCTGTGACAACCGGAAGTGGTTAAAAACAGCCAAGAGCTATTGTCATATAACCTGCACATAGTGAAAATCACGCAACTCAACCCTATGTCATCCAGCCAATTCTTTAGGTAGAGACTTCATATTGAGGATTCTGTATATGCCTACCCCAAAGACAACGTGTGTCTATTCTTTTTGCAAAAAAAACAAAAACACACACACACAATTTGGCCATAGGGACATAGTGTGGGGCTTAGAGTCTTATACCGCCTTCAATAGTTACTTTCGTTCAAACGATTCAAGAACCGTCAGACCTAGAGCTCCGACATTTTAGAAACCTGTTCTAGAGCTCAAGTCGATAGTGCACGGTGATTTATGGGGCTCTAGAAGGTTCTCTGACCGAGAAACCGCCTCGTACATTTGCAATATTTTCAATTCATTTTGAATATCACGGACATGGCGACATGTAGAAATGTCCCAGAGTGCAAGACTAGGTGCATTGAAACCGCCTCGGCCCATAGAGACGGACCCCAATGCCTCTGTCCGATAGCTCATTCAGGGTCCCCGTAGTAACGCCCTGAAAAGTGGATTTTCAGCACCAATTAAGGCCATTGCTCGGGCACCGAATGACCTATCGAGCCGAAACTTGGGATTCGGGGTCGCCTCACATAGGCCTACACATAATGTCAGAGCTGGACCCGCAGCTATAACGTAACTATGTGTTTTAGGTTTTTTTATGGTTAAAATTGAAAGCACTGTGAATTATGGGCCTTCTCTGACATATGTGATAGTTGGCTTCTATACGAGTTGGAAACAGTGGATTTGGTGTCAGATGCTATCAGTTTGGTGTCAAAATGACATCTAATTGACTGATGGACGCTGACTGCTGGGTGACGAGCAATGGAGAGGAACCACAGTCACTGCCCGGCCATCCCGAGTTCATCGAGCCAGTCAATAATGCATTTCTGCAGTATTTTTGAGCATGCCTAAATTCGTGATGCTAAATGCCCATTGAATCATATTGCAAACGTAACGCGCAATATTGCAAATGTAACTCGCATTTTCAATATGATTCAACAGCAAAAAATATCACCAAAGTTGACATGATGAAATCAACACAACGAGCGATGGAGAGGAACCACAGTCACTGCACGGCCATCCCGAGATCATCGGGCCAGTCTATTATGCATTCTGAGCATGTCAAATTCATTAAAAATGTTAAAAGCAACAGAGTCCCACTTCTCCCTCATCATACATGACAAGTAGACCATCTGCGTTGATTCATGGCTTAACATAGGGATATATATCATTTTGGCAGTATAAATGCCATTTGGACCATGGTTCACTGACTTTTGGGTTTGGAAACCGACTTCCTATGATCGTACATGGCAAACGGACAAACATACTGATTTGGCACATTCAATACTTTCATACATGTATAATTGACAAAAAAAGAATTGGACATTTCATTTGCACATTTCTAATGGCATTTGGCAAAAAATATAAATATGTCACTTTTGACTTCCTATGAAATCATATTCCAAATGCACAAATCATATGCCTTATGCACAAGCAAATATGTCACTTTTGACTTCCTATGAAATCATATTCCAAATGCACAAAACATATGCCTTATGCACAAGCAAAAACAACCCAAAAAATTATGTCAATAAAATATGTCAAAAGTATGTCCATACAGCTCTTATACATGTGTAATTGACATAAAAATCAAAAAAAATTCGAAAAACGGTCCAGAAACCACTTTTTAAGGGTTGAAAAGTTTTCAAAAAATATGTCATTTTTTCCAAATTTGACTCTTGGGACTTGAATTGTGTTACATTTGCAATATGAAAATTCACTGCGGAGAGCTCTAGCTATCTTTTGGAAATTTGCTGTAATTTGGCACATGCAATACTTCCACAAAAAAAAGCATTGGATATGTCATTTTGCAAAAAAAATGGAAAAAAAAATGTCACTTTTTTCCTATGAAATCATATTCAAAATGCACAAAACATATGCCTTGCGCACAAGCAAAAGCAACCCAAAAAACGACATCAATAAAAAACGTCAGAAGCATGTTCATACAGCTCTTATACATGTGTAATTGACATAACAATCGAAAAAAATTCGAAAAACGGTCCAGAAACCACTTTTTTACAAGGTGCTAAGTTTTCAAAAAAAAAATCATTTTATCAAAATCTGAGACTTGGGTAAGAATTGGGTATCATTTGCTGTATGAAAATCCAAGGTGGAGCGCGCTCGCCATCTAAAGGAAATTTGGGGTGTTACAATTGGCAATTGCCATCGGAAAATTGCCATATGATTGGCCCGGAGATGGGCCGCTTTGGGTGGTTTTTGCAATCGTGTGTATGATTCGTGCTATGCCAATATGTTGCCATGTTATTTTGTCCAAATCAGGGGGGTATTCCCTTACATTTCACCCAGATACTGGTCGGGAGAGAACGACCCCTGTTGTATATCTGACCAAAGCCAGTGTGAAGGGGGGTCTACTGAATGCTAACAGCTAGGGCATATGTACCAGCCGATGCAGGCATTCTGAGAAATAATACTAGTTGGGCCTAACGTAGTGTTATTTCTGTCGATCGCTTTCAGGAGTGATCTGACTCGGTCATAAGTAATTCCTAGAGCAGAGGACATATGAGCCAGCCATTACGGAAATTAGAGTAGATATATTCGTTTGACCGAAGCGAAGTTATTATCTCTCTACATCTCGCGTTTGGTAACGGGGAGAGGTTAAGGGTTGAACGTGAGACGTCACCAAGTAAACCTGGTCCCTTGTTGGAGGGAACATCCCTTGTGCGGCGAGGGGGAAACCCCGCGCGAGGAAAGCTAAGCATTGCGCCAGATGCTAAGCTAACAAAGGGAAGCAGCCATTTTTGTTTTCGTCTTTGTTCACAGTGAATTCCCGCGTTAGACGGGAATCCTGTGAGATCTCAGCTTGGGCTATCCGTAACCTCTGGCGAAGAAACGCCAGTCATTTTTCGTGAAATAAGTCAGGTTACGCTGTACGATATCCAACCAGTCTCAACTGATTGGATATCATTGTCTCGTTCAATTTAATATACATTAAATTGCTACACTACCTGTGCAGGTTGGTTAGGGGAATAATACACACACGAATGTGCCATAACCAATGAGACATTGTTAAACTGTTCCACGTTAACTTAGATATAGCAACTATTTCAGGTTAATTAAAGCTAAATCCTTTAGCCTATACAGGGTTGACTAATCATTCAAATTGATTAATAGATTAAAGCTGTTTTACCAGCTTAATGGTGTTTAGGTAGACTTTTTAACACTATTGTAAAATTCTATTTTCACTGGTACCCTGTCGATTTTAGCTTGTGTTAACAGTGACCTCCGGTGGTGAAGAATCACCAGTAATTATTTTTAAATAATTCAGGTTATGCTGTACGATATCTAACCAGTCTCAACTGATTGGATATCATTGTTTCGTTCAATTTAATACACATTAAATTGCTACACTACCGTCCAGGTTGGTTATTGGAATAATACGCAAACTAATGTGTACTAACCAATGAGACATAGTTAGACTTTTCAACGTTAACTTAGAGATAGCAACTCTTTCAGGTGAATTAAAATTAAAATTCCCAAATAGCCGATACAGCTTAGATTTATCATTAAAATCGATTTAATCAATTAAACCTGTTTTGGCAAGTTCAGTAATAACCAACTCACATTACTGACCCAGTCTTGATGATTCATTGACGTTTACAAACTGAGTTAAATCGTGTTTGCAGCCTCCAACTAAAAACCCCAAACCTTACGTAAATTGAAATAACTGACAATCATAATAATGAGCAATCCATCAGATGGGTTTCCACCCATTTCCCCTCTAATCAGTGGACCTTCACCCACGGAAAGATTGATCGCGGACCTCAGCAGCGATGCAAACCCTAACTATGCCGAGGAGCTGAAAATGTTAGATTTCAATGCCATAAGCGAGAAAAATGCAGACATTGCGACAGACGCTCTTCAAAATAGACCATCAGGCGGAGGCCTTGTGAAGGTTCTCTCCAGTTTAGCCCTCAACTATGCCCACCAGCAGAGATGGACAGTGCACCAGTACCTCAGTGCCCAGCAGAGGCACGAGCAGGAAGCTGGGGAGTTCAAGGTACAGGTGGAGAGAACCAGGGAGCTGGCATCGAAAGCCGAAAAAGATAAGCTACTGCTAGCTGAGGAACTGTGTGTGAGAACAGATAAATTGGAAGATCTGTCTAACACTTATAACAAAGAACGCGAACAATCTCTTGACCAAGTCCGTATTCTAAAAGAACAACTCGGTTTAGCCAAAACTAAATACGATGAAGTCCACGCGAAACTAGATGAATCGGATGAGCTAGTTAGAAAACGGGGCGAGCAAATTGATGCCCTACAAACGGTTGTGAATGAAACCACTCAAAGCAATAATGCTCTGTTCCAAAAGCTGCAGACCAAAGACGATCAGTTAATGAACACAATGACCAAGTTGGAGGACAAAACAGCAGAACTCATTGAAGTCGCTGATTTAATGAAGGATGAGAAAGACCAGGTGAGAAAGTTGGAAAATGTGACCTCTAAACAAAAAGAGGACATCGCATCACTGGATCTCTCACTCCACACTCGCGACCTCTCCCTGCAAACCATGACAGATAAGTATGAGGCCGAGCGAAAAAAGGGCGACACTTACGTGTCAAAAATAAACACCCTCAACTCCCAGGTGGACTCTGCGATGCAGCATAACACCACCCTTAGGTATCATCTGGAGGAACTCCAGAACAGTCACGCGCTATCGCGGGACAACCAAACCAAGCAACCTAGCTCACATCCGGAGCTAAGAGAATGAGGGAATGTAGATGACAGGAGATTTCAGCCTCTTTCTCTTGGCCATTCGGCCCACAGTGAATTGGGGCCTCCTCGCCAACACAACCACAGCTTGACTTTTCCTCTTGGCCTCTCGGCCCACAATTCTTCACGGGAGAGTGCAGATGCACTTGGCGGGGATCGCCTTGACAAAATCGTCAAAAACTTCCGCCTCTTCGACCCCGTTCCGGGAAAGCCAAACGACACTGAGACATTCTTAGCAGACATAGAGGACGCCTTGGATGGCTACCCAAACGCTACGAATGCAGACAGGCTCTATCTTTTGAAGCGAACGTCCAACAGACACGTGACAAGGTTCATCCGTCTACAAGAGCAACACGTGCAAAACGACTATGCTAAACTTGCCACGGTTTTGAAAATAGAATTCAGTGGTTCTGCGCCTCGCAAACACTATAGTTCGTTGGCTAACTATATCAGACAAGCTCGAAATGAACACCCACAAGCCTACTATCACCGGCTTCGTTCAGCTTACTTTGGCATGCTCACTGAAACAGGAATGGAAGACCTATTACCGTTCAAACAACTTTTTCTGTCAAACATGTCTCCCAACTTCATTAACTACTTGGGCCCTACTGCCCACGTCGGGTTGCCAATCTCGACGCTCCGAGAGCTGGCAAGCACCGCTTTTGAAGCATCAAAAGCAAGCCGGGCTAAGAGCCCGGACACCTCGACTTTTGAGCTTAGGCGGGAACCATCACTCGAAGTAGAAGGGGCTGCATCAGGGACATATGCTGTAAAAGAGGACGATCAAAGGGGGTGGCTACCAAGTAACCACCGCCCCGACAACCACCACCGTAACAATAGCTACGATGAACGTCCCCAATCTAACAGGTCCCGTAGAGATCAACCTAGCCGACATGCCCCTCCGCCTAACTCTCACAAAGGGTCAGGACACAAGGGTAACAAGCGTAACAAGGGCAACAAAGTGTTCAACAATGATTTAAACGCTAACCGAAATGATATAGAAGCTCTGATAAAAGATGTACTGCATCGTAAGAAATTTGAGAAAGAGGACAAGGATAAATCCTCATGACTAGGCGTAAAATCGTTGGAAACCGAGTCCGCCGAAATTCATGTAATTCAAGAGGACGCAAACATTTCCATTACCCCCGCCCCCACTCAAATCCCTGTCCAGGTACCGCCCGTTCTAGACACAAGCCCGCAGGTTTTGTCTACAGACTTGGACACGGAGGTGGAGATGCACGAGATAAGCAGCTTTGCAACAGATGATTCCTCTACCATTCCGATAGAGGACCCACTGGGTCACGTAGGTGACTTATCTGTCTTGGAAATCGACGCAGATTACAAACCGCTCCGTTCTCCCAACCCACTCCATTTTGTTGGGGATATGACGAGAAAAACCAACTCGAACAGGCCATACCTTAGAACAGTCCTGGAGGACTGTGTGACCTGTCACGCTCTGATAGATTCGAGTTCAACAATTTCCCTCATATCCAAAACCTTGCTGGATGAACTAAAAAGGGCAGTGGACCCAACAAAACGTTGGTTGAAAACGGAACATTGCGATACGAATCTTCGAGGTTTCACTCAAGCTACCTCGCCCCTAACCAAACGTCTCCTACTTAAACTCAACTTCGAAAGCGTGTCACTGATACACCCCGTGTATGTGACTAGCATCGAAATCAAACGAATGCTGATTGGGAGTGATTTAATTGACCGTTTGGTACCACTAATGGATTGGAAAACCAATCAAATCTGGTCACAAATACCTATGCCTACTCCGTTGACTTCGCCGCATTCTTCCAAGGCTACCTGCCATACATTGTGCAACGACGTGGGTCCGACGTCAGCATCTGACGCAAACCCTGTGAACTTGGCCATGAGCCCGCCATTTGTGGCAAAGGACAATGTGAGTTCGACTCGGAACTTAACCGAACATGTGATTTTCTTGTGCGGCTTGGGTGATTCACCAGCCGACACTTACAGCCCTCCTCTGATAGGGGGCGTGTGCCTAAACGGCACTATGGCTGAGGATACCAGGCTGGCCACCTGGTCAGAAAAATCCGCAATCAGTTTGGAAATGTTCAACGAAATTTCGAAAACGGCTAACTGCCATCCCCTTGTGCCGAAAACGTTTAGATTTCCACTGGGAACGACTCCCCAGACAACACTCACCGCAATAGGGGTGTGTGCGCTATCGATCCGTATTGGAACCAAGGAATTATCCCACTACCTACTGGTTGTCGCGGACCTCCCACATACAGTCTATGTGGGAGCGGACATTTTGGTAAGATTGGGTGTTAAACTTGATACCATACACCAAGTTCTTTGGTCTTTGGCGCAGCCAAACCAACATGCCTTGTCTTTCGACCCGGTGCGAATGGTTCCGGGCAGACTATTCCTGAAGCTTGCAAGACGATAACTGAGTCCGCCATGTTGATACCGGCAAGAACCACAGAGGTTTCTGTAAGACTGAACCTGGCGCCCGGATACTGGATGGAAGGCACCACTGCGTTCTTCCAACCCTCCCCAAAACTATTCGACTTGGGGCTAACTATCAATGGCAACCCACTGTTGGAACTAACCGCTAGATCCACTTACCTCCTGGTACAAAATCTGACTCAAGCGGATATTTCCATTCCTCGGCACACTCAGCTAGGAACATTGATCGATTACGCCTTCCATGATTTTGAACTAGTTGTTCCTGTGATTGGGCCTCTTCCGTCCTCCCTAGACCTAGATGGCGAGGGAGGTACGCTGTTTACTTGTCAGTCAAAAGCAATAGCACTAACTCCTGTATTGCCACTGGACGACACATCGGCATTCCTGCTGGATGTCGATCCTGACAGCAACCTGTTAATATACTCCATCGTCACGGAGGATGATATTGCGTCTCCTCCTGCATGCGAAGTACACTCTTGTGAGGAAACAACCGATGACTCTTCCAAAGGTGACATGCCGTCACCACCCGATGAAGACCTGTACAATGTCGCCGAACCATATCCTGGTTTCCATGCACAGGTAATACAACTACTGTCGGAGGCTGATGCTCTTGTCAATGACACTGAACGCCATCAGTTGAGAGAATTGTTTAACAAACACAGTGAGATCTGGTCGACAGACTCGCTGGATTGCGGGGTTACGGGTATCCATGTGGTGCGTATTCCTACGCCACCCGGAGCAACTCCTACGTTCGTTAGACAATACAAAATCCCGCTCGCAGCATACGCAACAGTACAAGAGATTATCGATTCCTTATTAGCTAAACGGATAATCAGGGAATGTAACAGTACGTACAGCGCTCCCGTGTGGCCCGTTCTGAAACCAACGGGTAAATGGCGTCTTACCATTGACTATAGACAACTCAACAAACTGGTTCCGTTGTCTCGTTGGCCAATGACACAGCTCGACCAAGAGTTGCCAAAGGTGGCAAACGCCAAGTACTTCTCCACCGTCGACGTGGCAAATGGTTTCTGGACCATGACAGTCGACCCGCGTGACCAACACAAGTTGGCTTTCTCTTTCTCGAACAAGCTCTTCACGTTCAATCGTTGCCCATTCGGGTATGCGAACTCCCCCTCAGAGTTCAACATCTTCCTGCACAAGGCGATGCCAGACGCAGCCTCTAGGGGACGATAATTTACGTGGACGACGTTCTCATGAGAAGTGAGACTTGGTCACATCACCTCAATGAAATGGACCACGTTCTCACCCAACTCGGGACTGCAGGGGCTACGTTGGCCATCATGAAAGGACAATGGTGCAGGACCAAGGTAAACTACGTTGGGCTTCTGGTGGGTGCCGAGGGCATCCTGCCACAGTCTAACCGAATCCAAGCAGTCCGCAACATCAAAACACCTACAAATCTTCACGAGGTGCGCAGCTTCTTGGGAGTATGTAATTACTCCCGTCAATTCATCGAAAACTACGCCGACTTGTCAAAACCGTTGACTCACCTTCTTCAGAAAGACACCCCATTCGTTTGGGATGTCACTCACAACGAAGCGGTGGCTTCCTTGAAAAACCTGCTTTGCGAGGCACCCTGCCTGGTATACCCCAACAAAGACAAGACTTTCTTTTTGGAAGTCGGTTTCTCAGAGCACTGCCTTAGCGCTGGGTTGTACCAAAAATACGACCAAGACAAACGTGTGGTTGCTTACGCGAGCAAAACACTCAACCCCGCCGAACACAAATACTCAGACTGCGAGAAAGCGCTGCTGTCGACAGTCTGGGCGATCAAACAATTCACCAGTTATGTCGGCGGACAAAAGGTGATCATAGAAACATGTCACCAGCCTGTGACTTTTCTGAAAAGCCAACGAATCCGTGAGGGTGCTGTACACAACAGCAGGATAGCGGCTTGGCTCATGACGCTGCAGAGCCATGATGTAGTAATCAACTACGCAAAAGCAAAGAACCTGCCTTTGGGCAGCGCTTTGGCGGTGTGTCAACACTGTGGTGACGATGAAACCGACTCCGGACCACCCCCGCGTGACATCGCTCCGCCATTGCCTTCGAACCATCACTATTTCGAAGAGAACGTGTGTCTCGACATGCCGATGGCATTTGTAGATGGCTGTTCTTACCGCCATCTAGACCACTTGCAAGCTGGGGTGGGATTGGTATGGCACAACGACATTCCGTGCAAACCACTTAAATTTCAGCTTGGCAACAAGACCAGCCAGTTTGCAGAAGTGGCTGGCGTGCTGATCACCCTGCAAACAGCGGTGAAACACGAATTGGCAGAACTGGCGATCTGCACCGACTCAAACTACGCGTTCTTATGCCACTTGCCGTTTTGGAAACAAAAGCACATGACTACTTCAAGTGGTAAAGAGGTGAAAAACAAAGAGCTCATTCTAGCTTGTGATGACCTCATCACCAAACACGACATACAGGTGTATTGGAAGAAAGTCAAGGGACACTCCAAATCACCTGGTCGTGACAAACTTGGCAACGACCATGCTGACAGCATGGCGAAATCTGGTGCAATTCACGGCACCCCTTGGGTGTTTGCTGCTCGAGACGAAAAACCCACTGAGGAAGCTATGGTGTCTGCGGTAACGCGTAGCCATGTAGCACCACGGAAAACGTCGTCGCACAAACATAGTGTGTTGCTAACGCATTCATTCATGAATGGCGACCTGGTAGCAATGCAACACCAAGATGAGTCCCTCGCCACGTTGATGGCATTCCTGTCGGATCCTGTCAACCATCCAGTGTCCGAACTGGCTTTGGCAGGTTCACACGACTTGCGTTCGCTGTACGCAACTAAACAGCACCTCACACTTGTAGATGACCTATTGGTGTATGTTTCAGAAACCGACACCGCTCGAAGGTGGGTGGTTCCTAAAACACAGAGGGGGATAATGATAGCTCATGCCCACGACGAGCCATGTGGAGGCCATAGGGGGGTCAAGGCTACATGTGAAACATTGCGACAGGTGGCCTACTGGCCTCACATGGAACAAGACGTGGCACGATACGTGAGGGGGTGTCTAGTTTGCTGCCAGTTTCAACCCACCAAGCCACTTCACAGAGCACCCCTGCAACGCAAGGGTGTGTCTTACCCCTGGAGCTCGATCCAGATCGACTGGGTCGGCCCAGTTGCCAGGTCTGCCAGAGGCAACAAGTACCTCCTCAGTGACTTGCGCATTCACAAAGTGGGTGGAGTGCCTGCCGGTGACCAATGACACAGCGGAAACCACTGCCGTTCTTTTGCTAAACCACGTTTTCAGTCGTTTCGGCCTGCCAGGAGAAACCGTGGACAGCGACAGAGGAACCCACTTTTCGGCAGCTGTAATGACCGAACTGTGGAAGCTCCTGGGAGTCAAAGCTAAACTCCACATCGCGTACCACCCTAGGAGCTCGGGGGGGGGGGTAGAAAGGAGCAACCAATCAATTGTCAGAATCTTGAGGAAATATGTGGCAGCCAACCACAAAGATTGGGACCTCAAACTCCCATTGGTACTGATGGCAATCAGAGCCACACGCAACAGGTCTACGGGAATGACACCCTTTGAGATGATGACGGGCCGGCAAATGACCCTTCCACTGCATCTCCTGTACCAACCGGGAGATGTCGCCGCAGCCACCGCCTACACGGCTCATCAATACGTGACCGACTTGCGGAACCATCTCCAGACTACCTTTGCGTACGCTCAAGGACAATTGGAAAGAAGTGCAGAAGGTGACAAGACCTATTATGACAAAAAAGCCTCACACCAGGTGTTCGAGGTCGGAGACAAGGTGTGGTACTACATATACACCAAACCCGCGGGCGTCGCAACAAAGTTCCTGCCCCACTGGACGGGGCCACACGAGATTGTGGTGAAGCTATCACCTGTAGCTTACCAGATCAAAATCAGCAAAGGTCGACAAAACGCCACATTAAAGTGGGTCCACCGGAACCAAATCAAGTTGTACACTCCCCCCATGGGAATAGAAGAGGTGCTAGCCAGCACCGAATAGATAAAAACCCTAGCAAAAAACCAGAGGTACTAAGAAAATTCTTAAGTACCCTCAGCTGATCCCTTCCAGGAGACCAGTACGTTGCACCTAATATCTTTTATTCTCTTCCCAGCTACCAGATATACATCTGTTGTCACTAGTGATATCGTCCTGCGCTGTACTGATTAAAAATAAGAAAAACAGAAAAATAGTTGTCAAAACAATTTTGTTTACGAATACAAACAACTGAAATAATCCAACAATCTCTGATTATGCGTTTCTGTAGGATGGAGTTCCTTTGGATGATCCTGACACTCTGCGCCCTGGTCAAAACCAACCCAGCAGACGGGAATCGTTCTCCGCGATGATCCAGGACTCCTCATAACTAACTGCAGAGTACACACGCAGAGGGTATATGTCCGCCTAGATGCAGAGAATGTGTACCGCCAACACATTCCACCTGCGGCGCATTTGAGTTGGGCCGGGGCTGACTGGACCAGCCAGGCAATTAACCTGTTAGGGTATAGGGGGCAGTATTGAGAATTTTTTGAAAAAATATGTGCCCATTATTAACTGCCTATTACACCAACTAAGAAGCTAGAATATGCATATTATTGTTCAGGTTTGGATAGAAAACACCCTAAAGTTTCTAAAACTGTTTGAATGGTGTCTGTGAGTTTAACAGAACTCATTTGGCAGGCAAAACCCTGAGACAGATTCTGACAGGAAGTGGATACCTGATGTGTTGAATTGACTTTAAGCCTATACCATTGAAAAACAAAGGGGGTGAGGAATGTTTTGGCACTTCCTATTGCTTCCACAAGATGTCCCCAGCCTTTACAAAGTGTTTTGAGTCTTCTACAGTGAGATCTGACTGAAGAAGAGCTTTGGAACGGCGATGGCCCATTAGACACCTGGCGTGCGATTTGATGGTGGGTACTCTCATTCCGAAACGTTTTAAAAGAGAACCCAATGGTCCGCCTTGAATTTTATTCATGTTCTGGTTAAAAAAGGCCCTAATGATTTATGCGATACAACGTTTGACATGTTTGAACGAACGTAAATATATTTTTTCCGTTCGTGATGTGAAGTGAAGTCCGGCTGGCTTAGATCATGTGCTACAACACGGAGGTTTTTGGACATAAATGATGAGCTTTTTTGAACAAAACTACATTCGTTATGGACCTGGGATTCTTTGGAAGTGACATCTGATGAAGAGAATCAAAGGTAATGGATTATTTACATAGTATTTTCGATTTTAGATCTCTCCAACATGGCGGTTAGTCTGTATCGCAATGCGTATTTTTCTGGCGCAGTGCTCAGATTATTGCAAAGTGTGATTTCCCAGTAAGGTTAATTTTAAATCTGGCAAGTCCATTGCGTTCAAGAGATGTAAATCTATAATTCTTTGAATGACAATATAATATTTTACCAATGTTTTCTAATATTAATTAATTATTTTGTTGTGATGACTTGACTGCCGGTATTGGAGGGAAACGATTTCCTGAACATCAACGCCATAGTAAAACGCTGTTTTTAGATATAAATATGAACTTGATAGAACTAAAAATGCATGCATTGTCTAACATAATGTCCTAGGAGTGTCATCTGATGGAGATTGTAAAAGGTTAGTGCATAATTTTAGCTGATTATATGGTTTTGGTGACGCCTGTCTTTGAATCGACAATACACTACACACAGCTATTGTCAATGTACTCTCCTAACATAACCTAACTTTATGCTTTCCCCGTAAAACCTTTTTGAAATCGGAAAACGTGGTTAGATTAAGGAGATGTTTATCTTTCAAAGGCTGTAAGTTAGTTGTATGTTTGAGAAATTTGAATTTTGACATTTATTTGGTTTCAAATTTGCCGCTCTTGAAATGCACCTGCTGTTGATAGGGTGCGCCACGGGGGGCACGCTAACGTCCCACATAGCCCCAAGAAGTTAAGCACGCCCAGCTAGACACTGCCCATATGTTGGCCCAACTCCAAAAGTTCACAGTAACCCAGTCAGAACTAGCTGAGCCCAGGCGAGAAAAACGATTAGTCGGGGCGCTACTATCGATAGGGGCAGCCGTAGGGTCACTATTTGCCCTAGGTACCACTGCCGTCAACGCAGTCAGTCTAGCCACAGTCAAGAGGAATGTTAGGGAGATTACTGAAGAGATGCCACTTATCCAGCAGCAGATGAAGGCACAGGCCCTTAGGTTGCAACATGTGGAAAAGTCTCTCCAGGACACTATTCTGGTGGTCAACACACACGCTACTCTCCTGAACAAAACTATCCTGTCTGTAGGAAAGCTAGCAGAGGTCATGAACCATGACTATGCCCATGTCCAATTGGTTCGATTGTTACTGGAGGATTTTCTCCGTGAAGTTAGCTCTTCTATGGACCACTTGGCCATGAATAGAATCCCCTCATATCTAGTGCCTCTCTCAATGGTGCACGACATATTGACCTCAGCTACTTCAACCACACTAAGGCCGTTACAATAACATTTGGCCTATAGTCTGGGGTCGGCCATCCCAATACATGTTGATGTTGATCGTAATGAAGTGGGTTTTCTACTGACGCTGCCGGTTGTTGAACTGGAGAATATCTATAGATTGAAAACGGTTCTCAATGTAGGATTTTGGCGCGACAGTACCCACGTAAAGATTGCCACGCCCCCAGTTGTAGCTTACCAGGAAAACAACCCAGATTTCTATCTCACCCCTAACCTGCTAATGTGTACTCTAACCAAAGATGTCCACTACCTTTGTCCTAGCAAACCATTTGTCAGGGATAACACTGAGCGTCTTTGTGGTATTAAAGCTATCACCAGCGAAGAACGTTGTAGAGCGAAACTAAGAGCCAGGGATGGGGCCACCACCACACAAGTGGAGGTGGTAGGGAACCGATGGTTGGTCAACACACCGTTCGCGTCCGCCACTATGACTTACGAACGCCATGACTCCATCACCCAATTGAACCTCCCCAACCAGACTGTTTTTGTTACGGTACCAGAGGGGGCGATTATTCACGTAGACGACCTCGCTCTATACCACCTTCCCGACGACCGGATAGACACAGAGATTGAAATGCCGGACGCTTTTGCTAAACGTTCCCTTGAGTTACCACAAGCCATTCAATACCAAATCCAGTACGAGGGACCCATGACTGTCGATCTTAGCGTACTGGATGAGGCACTGTTAGTCGACCCGACTGACTACAGACCAAAAGATTGGTCTGTCGCCCGCTCTTGGACGGTGCCGGACAGTATCCTGACTGTTACCATGATCCTTGGTCTCATTTCCCTTGGCGTGTGCACCTACTACGTACACAGGCGCACACGTGCAATGGAAGACCTAATGAGGTCTTATACTAGGATCACCCGTGGGACGGAAGCGATCCCGATTTTTGGAAAGTTGGCAATGGATCCGGAAACCCTCTTACAGGGCCCAGTCCCAGCCTCCTCTCCCGAACTCGCTAGGTCAGCCCAGTAATGTCCCTAATGTAAGCTTTGGCCTTCAGGGGCCAAGTTTTCCAAGTGCCTTAACTACCCACCTGCAAGTAGGATCACCCTAGACATGACATTAGAGACAATGCCATGATAGAGCTATTTAGCCAAGACCTTGGACATATATAGAACATAGTCCATATTAGATGATTAAGGTGTGGTAGACATATTTTGTATACTTTTATGTTTTTATTCCAATTTTTCGTTTCATTACCTTTGACACTTAGGAAGCCTTAGAGCCAAGACGCCGCTCGTTTGGGGAGGAAATGTAATGATGTATTGCCTGAGTGTTGTGCGTTATTAACGTCTGCCAAGTTACTGCCTAGGTCCACTAACCGGGATAACCGGACGACGGGCCGGAACACAGAGCCACTGCCAGACCTCCTTGATCCATTCTGGTGGTGATCCACAGCTTGCGGAAAGCCTACCAGGCGGAACCACCAAAGGGGGGGGGGGCTGCTCTGATGATCCACAGACCAGGACATCCGATGGTCATTCTTATGGTGGGTTGCAACATGCAGAATCATTCCAAGTTGAACCTACCAGAGGGGGACTGTCATGACTGTCCTGATCAGGTCAGGGTACAGGAGACCACCACCCTACAGATTATCTCCCAAACCCCCAACAGAGGAGGAGAGATCTAGGGGTCTGAAGATGTGGGGGTTTTATGACACCTCACGCCCATAATAAAACTTAGGCCACAGAGAAATTCCTTTGTCCTAACAATGGAGAACTGGCCTCAGAACATTAAACATGCAATAAAGGGACTTTGGAACAATGGTTTCCGTCAGCCACAATGGTGGTTATGACGAAAAGTGGAATATTAAAATGTATGTAACTTTTGTATTTGTTTTTAAAGGTTAAGAGATGACGTTATTATGAAAACATTGTACCTTTAAGAGTTTTCCCCGTATGTGCCTGATGTTTATACATTGTATGTTGAGTGGAAAATATCCAAATCAAACAGAATGTTTTGGTAAAGATGAAATGTGAAGTTAGTGTCTAAAATCGGATTTTTAGCCAAATCTAAGCCTTGCCCCCTTTACTTGGTCCGCCCAGAGAATTGCCCTAAAGGCGGTTACACCCACTTCTGACCCGAGGGTATAAGACAGGAGAGTGAAGAATTAACATAGGAGACTATTGACCCCAAGCTGCAGCCAAGGTCTAACAAAGTCGACGAACCCCAAAACGAAACACAAGGTTGAAGACAAAGAAATATTTTTCTACACGAGCTACGGACGAGTAGCTGTGTCTAAGCGGGTGAATTCAAGCCGAACCACCCAGCCTCCACTCTCCATTGAATCGTGGTATCGACACCATTCGAGCCGAAGCTGTGAGCTCTGAGCTACAGAGCTGTCTGTCCTCAGAAGACCCCTTTCCGATCAAGGGTGAGGATCAGACCACTTAGCCAAGAAGGACACTGACATCGTGAGGACAACCAGAGAGTTGCGCCGGAGAAGTGCGTCATTTAGAAGCCTAAACGACCCACGCGGAGCTTCCCACCTGAGACCTCCAACACGTAATTACATCATTATATTCTGACCCATAAGAGCGTCAGTTCGGGGCGAGGCTAGTTAAATAAGCATGGCTGACAAATGAACCCAAATGTATATTTCTCTCGTGTACTTCCTTTATTTCTCTCTCTTTAAAATCCCCATTTTGGGTAACAAGCGCCATAGTGTGTTGGCCCGTTATACAAAGTCCTAATCAATAGCTAGACTGTGTTTTGTGTATGTGTATTTTTATCATCATTTTAGCTTGCTAGTAAATAAATAATCAACTAAGATTGGTGTGGTAAATTCAGTGGTAAAGCCCGGGTCCGTGCAGATTCCCGGATTGTACGACGTTCAGATTATGAGACTGTAGAGGAAATTGATTAATTTAGCGACTGTTGTAATCGATATTCTGATATCCTTTGAGTTAATTTGGGAAATAGAAACTCAATCAAAACAATGTTCCCATGGTGCCCCAGGTTGATGAGTTAATAATTGCTTGATTCATTGCTTAATTCATTTAATCACGCAATTATAAACCGTTAATCATTCGATGAGCAGCAGTCGTCACATTAACTAATACAACGTCACGACAGAGACAACAACCCACAAACATCGTGGGGGGAAAAGGAACTTAAATATGATTCCCCAATCAGAGGCAACTAGCGACAGCTGTCTCTGATTGGGAATCGACAGAACCCAACATAGAAATACACCCCAAAGCAAGGCTATACCAAAAACATAGAAAATAAACTATAGAAATGCCACACCCTGACCAAAATAGAAGAGTTCACCTGGTCAGGGCGTGACACTAGGGGTTGGTTTGGAATGTAGGGTATAGCTTTATGGTATTAAACATGGCGTACATGCCCATGTGACATTTCCAACCATTTACATGAGTATACAGTGTGCAGCGAGGAATACACTTCAGGGATGTAGCGGTAAATTCCATCTTAAATAAATGCATATATTCACACACAGGAGAACACTTGCAAACACGCACACATACATGCCACATAGACAATACATTTGCAAACATGTACACAGTCAAGAACACTGCAGAGATAATTATTTTGGTTGCCGTATAGGACCTTACATCACACTCACACACAATACTCGCTTCCATGCTGATAGAATACATCTAATTCGCTACCTCCGTGTTTCCATGGTGACCAGAGCACATTCATATTTTCCAAGGTGAGCAAAGAAAGTTTTGCTGGATTGTATGTTTTGTGCAAGGTATTTTCTGATTGGCCGAGAGGAAATAAAGGAGCGATTTACTGTGCAAATGAAACATTTCCTTACCCATGAACTTGATGCCCAGTTCATCTGCTGCTCCATCCAAGGACACAGAGCATAAGAGAGAGAGACACAGAGGGGGAAGAGATGGAGAAAAAGTAAGGGAGAGCGATATACACAGAGAGATGGAGATGGGCAGAGGGAGAAAGAAAGGGGGAGAGAAAGAGAGTGGGAAGACAGTACAGCATTATTGAACAGCGTTATATGAAACACAGTCGTAACCCTCACTCAGGATTTACCCACTGGAGCACTGCAGCTATAGTACGGGAACCTCCCTAAAATCCCTTTTCTTTTTTTCAAACTTTTTTTCAAGCATATAAATATTGTTATTGAGACAGACAATAGGCTTTACAGACCTAAAATGCCTTTCATGTTCCAAGTCCACACAATAGGGATGTTTTGGGTGGACAGAGGTTTATTATGACGTAGGTACTAGTATAAAAACAGTTGCTGATTAGCATAACCGGTCAAGGGTGGGGAGAAGAGGGAGGTGTAGACTTCAATGAAAGATGACAATGCCATTGAAAGCTGACAATGTCATGGTTTGTATTGTGATTGAAATTTGCTCCGTATAGGCCTTGATTTTGGTTTTTCATCCCAGCCAGTGACAATTGTTCGTTCCCCACCTCTCTGACCCCAACCTTATGTTTGTTTCAATAATGTTAGTTATCCCCAATTCTTCTGTTCACAAGACTGTCAGTAAAGACACACACACACACACCATCTGTCCCTCTCTCCCTGCATTCAAGTATGTTCTATTAATCTCTGAGCTGGGGTGATAGATAAAGAGGAGCACTCGCGTTCCCTTCATCGTGACGTGACCCTCCTCCCCCTTTTCATGCCATTGTAATATAATCTCATTTAAATTCAAATGAAACCCTCACACTTAATTGCTTTTCTGACAGAGGTGGTCTGGGTTTTTAAGTAGAATGTGGTTAGCAGGGTCTGGTGACAGATTATTTGGTTGCCACAGTCACAGAGAGAAGAACAACTCCCTGACAGCATGAAAACAGTCTGTTAGATGGATTTTGACTGTATCACAGGAAAATGTGTCAATGTCATACTAGTCATAGTTACTTAATATACGTTGTTTCCCGGAAAATAAATGTATGTTACAATTTACAATAAAGTTAGCTTTATACAGGGTACCTTTAATGTACAAGTGTGGCCGAAATGTAAAATGGCCAAACAATTAAAACACGTTGGATATACACACTGTAGTTGTTTTTACAGTATTCTACAATAAAACTAACAGTAAAGTGCTGTATGAATTATTTGCAGTAAATTGCGTACAGAGCCAAAATCACACGGAGAGAAGCACATCAATGGAGCGGCAGGTAGCCTAGTGGTTAGAGCGTTGGACTAGTAACCGAAAGGTGGCAAAAGCAAATCCCTGAGCTTACAAGGTAAAAATCTGTTGTTCTGCTCCTGAACAAGGCAGTTAACCCATTGTTCCTAGGCCGTCATTGAAAATAATAATTTGTTTTTAACTGACTTACCTAGTTAAATAAAGGTAAAATAAAATAAATAAAAAACATGGCGTGAAATTTGCGTACGAGAGTGGAGTGTCAATTCACATGCACTACATAGCATATGCCAAAGTAATTGTCATGAATATACATAATATACAGTTATATATGTTCGCTATGTAGCCCCTCGGAGTTGTTGTGAGTTCCTTTTGATTCACCTCGGATGTCCTACTGGAGCTACCATACCTGTGCTAAATGGTTGTTTCTTTGCTAGCTCACAAGGATGTTGTAGCTAATAAACCCAAGTAACTAATAAACCCAAGTCTCGTTCTTCTACATAAACAGTATTCTCTCTTGAAATCAGAGTCCTCAAGTTTTCCAGCCATAGCCTGACTATATGCCGATCAAAGTCATACAATGGTTTTCAAATCTGTAGCCTATTTGACTGATAAACAGCCCAAAACATTTGAAACTACATCTTTAGTGTATTTAGCATAGGGAGGATCATACCAATTCCTTTTCTACTAGCAGCCAACGCAATTTATTAATTTATTTTACCAGTAGGAGTGAGAAAAGTAGACTTGCTTTATAATTTGAAGGGCTATGACGAAGCTGGCTCATGTGGCCCGTCCGATTTCTCTCATTCACTCATATGTATTCTACTTCCAGGGTGAGCACCCTTGTTCGCGCTCATAAAAAAGTATTATTCTTTTAGTTTGAATTGAGTTTAACTTCTTTGGGATAGGGGGCAGTATTTTCATGGCCGGATAAAAACGTACCTGATTTAATCTGGTTACTACTCCTGCCCAGAAACTAGAATATGCATATAATTAGTAGATTTGGATAGAAAACACTCTACAGTTTCTAAAACTGTTTGAATGGTGTCTGTGAGTATAACAGAACTCATATGGCAGGGCAAAACCTGAGAAGATTCCATACAAGAAGTGCCCTGTCTGACAATTTGTTGTGCTTCTGTTGCATCTCTATCGAAAATACAGCATCTGTGCTGTAACATGACATTTTCTAAGGCTTCCATTGGCTCTCTAAAGCCACCAGAAAGTGGAATTGGGTGTCTGCTGTCTCTGGGCGAAGAACAGCAGCAGAATTTGTGAGTGGTCAGCCTGGGGACAGTGACACTGGAGATGCGCGGACACGAGACTACTCCATTTTTTTCTTTCAGCCTTTGAATGAATACAACGTTGCCCGGTTTGAATATTATCGCTTTTTTTACGAGAAAAATAGCATAAAAATTGATTTTAAACAGCGTTTGACATGCTTCGAAGTACGGTAATGGAATATTTTGCATTTTTTGTCACGAAATGCACTCGTGCGTCACCCTTCAGATAGTGACCTGAACGCACGAACAAAACGGATCTATTTGAATATAACTATGGATTATTTGGAACCAAAACAACATTTGTTGTTGAAGTAGAAGTCCTGGTAGTGCATTCTGACGAAGAACAGCAAAGGTAATCCAATTTTTCTAATAGTAATTCTGAGTTTAGGTTGTCCCAAACTTGGTGGGTGTCAAAATAGCTAGCCGTGATGGCCAAGCTATGTACTCAGAATATTGCAAAATGTGCTTTTGCCGAAAAGCTATTTTAAAATCTAACACCGCAATTGCATAAAGGAGTTCTGTATCTATAATTCTTAAAATAATTGTTATGTGTTTTGTCAATGTTTATCATGAGTAATTCTGAGGCATGCCTTGTAAGATGCTACATTTGTTGCACACTTTAGTGAGAGTTTTCAACTGATGCAGTACCAGTCAAAAGTTTGGACACACCTGCTCATTCAAGGGTTTTTCTTTATTTTCACAATTTTTTTAAGACCTCAAACTATGTAATAAAACATATGGAATCATGTAGTAACCAAAAAGTGTGAAACAAATCAAAATATATTTGAGATTTGAGATTCTTCAAAGTAGCCACCCTTTGCCTTGATGACAGATTTGCACACTCTTGGCATTCTCTCAACCAGCTTCATGAGGTAGTTACCTGGAATGCATTTCAACAGGTCTGCCTTTTTAAAAGTACATTTGTGGAATTTCTTCCTTCTTAATGCGTTTGAGACAATCAGTTGTGTTGTGACAAGGTAGGTGTGGTATACAGAAGATAGACCTATTTGGTAAAATACAAGTCCATATTATGGCAAGAACAGCTCAAATAAGCAAAGAAAAATGACAGAATGTCAGTTGTCATGACTCTCCTGTGAAGATAAGGAGGATCAGGTTATATGGGTCCGCTCTACAGCGCCCTCTCCCTCCACATATGGGGAGAGGGGTGAAGTTGGTCATTTTATGGCGGTCGTAAATACCTTGTAGAAGCTCTGCCTTTGGGCTTTGCAAGAGGAGGGAATAGAAACCTCTTTGTTACAAGGAAATTCCTCCTGCCAAAATGGTGAAATCAAAAAGATGAATAATGAAACAATATTTCTGTAATCCAAATAGTTGGAATGGTCCGTGGGTACTGAAAGAACAATTATGTAAGATCAGTTGTTGTTGTCACGGATCCCCCCGGTACTGCTGCTCATTCCGTTCACCAGCTCCGGAGGTCTATGTCACCGGCCTTCTAGGCGTCACTGAATTGGATTCATTACCACCAACCCCAGACTGTCTTGTCTCATTACAAACACCTGGTTTCCATTTCCTCTGATTAGTATGTGTATATATGTGCCCTCTGTTCCCCATTGTCCTTGTCGATTATTGTCTCCATGTCCGTTGGTCTTGTGTGTACCTGTGCTCTGTTGTATCGGCTTTCGTGCTACGTGTTAATGTGCTCTTGTTATTACGGGTCTCGTCCTGTGTATTGGTTAGGGGTTTACACCTCAATCTTTTGTTTGGGTTACATCCCTGTGTTATATATATATATATATATATATGTATGTATATGTGTGTGTGTGTGTGTGTGTGTGTGTGTGTGTGTGTGTGTGTGTGTGTGTGTGTGTGTGTGTGTGTGTGTGTGTGTGTGTGTGTGTGTATACACACACACACACACCCGTGTTTGTTTTGGGCTTCGTCCCTGTCGTTTTCATGACGTACTTTATTTTGGGTGGAAAAATAAACTCTTTCGCATGTAGCGTAGTGGTTAGAGCGTTGGACTTGTAACCGAAAGGTTGCAAGAACGAATCCCCGAGCTGACAAGGTAAAAATCTGTTGTTCTGCCCCTGAACAAGGCAGTTAACCAACTGTTCCTAGGCCGTCACTGAAAATAAGAATTTGTTCTTAACTGACTTGCCTAGTTAATTAAAGGTAAAATTAAAATTCCTGCACCTGTCTCCTAACATTAGACAGCGTGACAGTTGTTTTGGGATCTCATTACGGACGGTATAACAACATAACTGTATCTCTGAATGTTTATATTTCCCAGTTATCAGGTTTACATCTAAATGTTGTGGAACTTACATGATTAAATATGAAACTATTTGTGAGAAGATGAAATGTGATTTTAGCCTTTTAAGCCACGAATCGATTTTTTGAAAAACGTCCAAAATGACTCTTTTAGAGATGGGCATGGGTGGGGGGTGCTCCCTACCCACCTGTGGACCCCTTGCACCCCCCTAAATGCATTAAAAACAATTTAAAAAATGTGCTCCTGGTAAACCGTTCCAATCACCAGGAGCATGGCTTCCATCTGCAATATGTTTCAATGGGCATTTACCATCACGAATTTGACATGCTCAAAAAAACTGCAGGAATGTGAAATTGACTGGCCCGATGAACTCGGGATGGCCGGGCAGTGATTCTGGTTCCTCTCCATCACTCGTTGGGGTCCGTCTCTATGGGCCGAGGAGGCTTCAACGCACCTTGTCTTGCGACTCTGGGACTTTTCTAAATTCTGTCATTTTCGTGATGGTCAAAATGAATTTAAGTTATTGCAAATGTACGAGGCTGTTTCTCGGTCTGATAACCTTCTAGAGCCACATAACTCACCGTGCACTATCGACTTGAGCTCTAGAACAGGTTTCTAAAGTTTCAGAGCTCTAGGTCTGACGGTTCTTTGATCGTTTGAACAAAGGTAACTCTTGCAGGCTTTGTGTGTATCTAAGCCCCACACTATGTCACTCCATCCTTGCTGTGTGTGTGTGTGAGCTTTTCTTGGAAATCTGATGGGAGAAATGACTGATTTACAGTTCATGAGGGTTGCCTAATCACACATATGACGTTTTAGAAAGATGTGACTTTTTTAACCCTTCGAAACAGCCCCTATGACCCCAATTAAGGCACTTCCGGTTGGCACAGAAAGTTAACACATATCCTCATTGGGGTAGACTTTTACAGAATCCTGAGTTTTAAGTCTTTACGTTAAGAACTGACTGATTTACACAGGGTTGAGTGCACTATTTCTCACAAACTGCAGGTTGGGTATTGCAAAACACTTTTAGGGTGATTTTAACCATTTCCGGTTGCTCCAGGAAGCTTAAAATCGACACAGGTAGACCTCATAGTGGCTTGATTGATTGTCATCGAAGACAGGTTCATAAGGCATTTATAACCCACATTGGCTTCAGGTTGAATTTAGGGGAGCAGGCAATGTATTCCTATGGGGAGAGAAGTCATTGCAAACTGTTTGATGTAAACACCCTGTTTTCACTGTTAAGGGTTAATGCCACACAGTCAGGTTAGGCTTTCACAGATCGGGAGGACCTCAGGAACGTTCCTGAGGTTGAATTGTGCTTCTAACCCTAACAGTTCTCCCGCTGTCACCAGAAAGCACCTGAAATTTAGGGCCAGGCTTCATTTTGGGCCTACTTTTTTTCACGGTCGCTGTGCTCAGACCAAGTGAGCTACGGTCAAGCAGGGCATTTTGTTGAACTTGGCACAGCCTAGAGATTATGGTAATGCCATTGCAGGCTCTGTGTGTCTTTAAGCCCCGCACTGTGTCACTCCATCCTTGCTGTGTGTGTGTGAGATCTTTTCTTTGACATCTGTTGGGAGAAATGACTGATTTACAGTTCATGAGGGTTGGAAAGATCTGACCTTTTTAACCCTTCGGAACAGCACCTATGACGCCAATTTAAGGCACTTCCGGTTGACACAGGAAGCTGAAAGTGAACACATATCCTCCTTGTGGTAGGCTCTTACAGAATTTTGAGCTCCGAAACCCGCCTTAACGGATTCGTCTGAACACGCTGCAACTGGATCTGTAACTTTTTTGAAAAAAAAAACATTTCTTTGACCATCACCAATTGTACATTGTACGATTGCTCTTAAATTACGATAGAGAAATGGCTGGTTCTTTTTTCCAGACAACGTAGGTTCATGTTCTTTGACGTGAAGCGGTGAAATTAGCGCTCTATTTTCGTTTTTCACCTTTAATCACAGAAAAATGGCCTTAACTTCTTTGGGATCTGGGGGCAGTATTGAGTAGCTTGGATGAATAAGGTGCCCAGAGTAAACTGCCTGCTACTCAGGGCCAAAAGCTAGAATATGCATATAATTTGGATAGAAAACACTCTGAAGTTTCTAAAACTGTTTGAATGATGTCTGTGAGTATAACAGAACTCATATGGCAGGCAAAAACCTGAGAAAAAATCCAACAGGAAGTGGGAAATCTGAGGTTTGTAGTTTTTCAAGTGATTGCCTATCCAATATACAGTGTTTGTGGGGTCATATTGCACTTCCTACGGCTTCCACTAGATGTCAATAGTCTTTAGAATATTGTTTCAGGCTTCTACTGTGAAGGGGGAGAGAATAAGAGCTGTTGGAATCAGGAGTCTGGCAGAATGCAATGAGCTAAGTCACACGTGCTGACCTAACATAATCATATGGTATGCTTTTGCCGTAAAGCCTTTTTGAAATCAGACACTGTGGCTGGATTAACCTGTTAGGGTATAGGGGGCAGTATTGAGAATTTTTGAAAAAATATGTGCCCATTTTTAAATGCCTCCTACACCTACCCAGTAACTACAATATGCATATACTTATTATATATGGATAGAAAACACCCTAAAGTTTCAAAAACTGTTTGAATGGTGTCTGTGAGTATAACAGAACTCATTTGGCAGGCAAAACCCTGAGACAGATTCTGACAGGAAGTGGATACCTGATGTGTTGAATTGACTTTGAGCCTATGCCATTGAAAAACAAAGGGGGTGAGGTATATTCTGGCACTTCCTATTGCTTCCACAAGATGTCCCCAGCCTTTACAAAGTGTTTTGAGTGTTCTACAGTGAGATCTGACCGAATAAGAGCCATGGAACGTGATGGTCCATCATTCACCCTGGCGCGCGATTTGATGGTGGGTACTCTCATTCCGAAACGTTTTAAAAGAAAACCCAATGGTCCGCCTTGAATTTTATTCATGTTCTGGTTAAAAAAGGCCCTAATGATTTATGCGATACAACGTTTGACATGTTTGAACGAACGGAAATATATTTTTTCCGTTCTTGAAGTGAAGTGAAGTCCGGCTGGCTTAGATCATGCGCTACAACACGGAGGTTTTTCGACATAAATGATGAGCTTTTTTGAACAAAACTACATTCGTTATGGACCTGGGACTCTTTGGAAGTGACATCTGATGAAGAGAATCAAAGGTAATGGATTATTTATATAGTATTTTCGATTTTAGATTCCTCCAACATGGCGGTTAGTCTGTATCGCGATGCGTATTTTTCTGGCGCAGTGCTCAGATTATTGCAAAGTGTGATTTCCCAGTAAGGTTAATTTAAAATCTGACAAGTCCATTGCGTTCAAGAGATGTAAATCTATAATTCTTTGAATGACAATATAATATTTTAGCAATGTTTTCTAATATTAATAAATTATTTTGTCGTCATGACTTGACTGCCGGTATTGGAGGGAAACGATTTCCTGAACATCAACGCCATAGTAAAACACTGTTTTTAGATATAAATATGAACTTGATAGAACTAAAAATGCATGCATTGTCTAACAAAATGTCCTAGGAGTGTCATCTGATGGAGATTGTAAAAGGTTAGTGCATAATTTTAGCTGATTGTATGGTTTTGGTGACGCATGTCTTTGAATCGACAATGCATTGCACACAGCTATTGTCAATGTACTCTCCTAACATAACCTAACTTTATGCTTTCCCCGTAAAACCTTTTTGAAATCGGTAAACGTGGTTAGATTAAGAAGATGTTTATCTTTCAAAGGCTGTAAGTTAGTTGTATGTTTGAGAAATTTGAATTTGTACATTTATTTGGTTTCAAATTTGCCGCTCTTGAAATGCACCTGCAGTTGATAGGGTGCGCCACAGGGGGAACGCTAACGTCCCAGGTAGCCTCAAGAAGTTAACAAGAAGTTTATCTTTAAAATGGTGTATAATACTTGTCTGTTTGAGGAATTTTAATTATGAGATTTCTGTTTTGAATTTGGCGTCCTGCAATTTCACTGGCTGTTGTCGAGGTGGGACAACAGCCAGTGACAGCCAGAGGACTTAACTCAAAAAGCGTTGAGGCCTCGACGCCATCTTGTTTCTGGGCTAACAACCCATTAGTCCAAACCTTTGCTCACCAAGTTTCGTCTTCAAAGTCTTTTCCATTTAGGAGAAATGGCCATGTCGTGATTGGTGATGTTTTGTACATTTGATCGTCACAGCTAGCTAGCTGCCACCGAGTGACCCAACCTCGAAGCTAGCCCTGAGCTAGGCCCACCCCCTCTGTGATCACCCGGCTACCCAGCCGATGCCTCCCGGACACGGCTAGAATCCACTACTCCTACCAGATACTTGCCGTAAGCTCTGGATCTTTGCAGCGGATCATCACTGCTAGCTAGCTGCTACCGAGTGGCTATAGTATCTAAGGCCCCTGCCCCGAAGCTAGCACCAGTTAGCCACGAGCCAGGCGCATCTCCCGGCTAGAAAACAAAATGACTACAGTACCTCTTTCGCCATCTGGCTCGGACCTTTTGTCGACATGACGCCCTGCCGTACCACCACAACTGGTCCGCAGACGTAATTCCATCCGCTATGCCCTCAACCGGCCGTTGCTGGACGTACGGGGCAGACACTTCAACTTACCCCAGCCTGCTAACTTTAAACGCTGTGTCTCCCGTGTGCTAGCGTAATAACAACTACGCCGCAGCTCCCCTGCTCCATCTATTGCTGTTCACTGGACCATATGATCACTTGGCTACATAGCTGATGCCTGCTGGACTGTTCATTTATCACAGTACTCCATTTTGTTTATTTTAATTATTATTATTTTTTTATTATTTTTGTTTTTATTTTTTTGTTGTTTATCTGTCGGCCCTAGCCCCGAACTCAGGCCCTGTGTGTAGTTAACCTGTTTGGGGTAGGGGGCAGTATTGTGAATTTTGGAAAAAATATGTTCCCATTTTTAACTGCCTCCTACACCAACTCAGAAGCTAGAATATGCATATTATTGTTCAGGTTTGGATAGAAAACACTCTGAATTTTCTAAAACTGTTTGAATGGTGTCTGTGAGTATAACAGAACTCCTATGGCAGGCAAAAACCTGACAAGGTTTCAAGCAGGAAGTACCCTGTCTGACAAGGAGTCGTGCGTCTTGCATCTTTTTATTGAAAAGTAAGGATCTTAGCTGTAACGTGACAATTCCCAGGGCTCCAATAGGCTCTCAGAGCCCGCGAAATAACTGAAGGTTTACGAGGGAGCCTCAGGTTGAAACAGATTATCGCCTTTTGTAAGTGGATGCTCCGAGGACCTTTGAATGATGCGCGTGCATGAGTCGCTTCTGAGGAGAAATTTTATTCGGCTGTTTAGGCTCAATGCATACTCCCGGTCGGAATATTATCACTTCTCTACGACATAAATGGCATAAAAATTGGTTTTAAACAGCGGTTGACATGCTTCGAAGTACGGTAATGGAATATTTAGACATTTTTGACACGCCAATGCGCCATGCGCGAGACCGGGAAGAAGCATTCTAGAACTCACGAACAAAACGTCGCTGTTTGGATATAACGATGGATTATTTGGGACCAAACCTACATTTGTTATTGAAGTAGAAGTCCTGGCAGTGTATTCTGATGAAGAACAAGCAAGGTAAGAACATTTTTCTTATAGGAAATGTGATTTTGGTGGAGGCTGACCTGGGTGGGTATCTAAATAGCTAGCCCTGTAATGCCGGGCTATGTACTTAGATTATTGCAAAATGTGCTTCATCCGAAAAGCTATTTTAAAATCGGACATATCGAGTGCATAGAGGAGTAATGTATCTATAATTCTTAAAATAATTGTTATGCTTTTTGTGAACGTTTATCGTGAGTAATTTAGCAAACTGTTAGTAAATTCAACGGAAGTTTGCCGGGGGTTATGCGTTTTCTGAACGTCACATGCTAATGCAAAAAGCTGTTTTTTGATATAAATATGAACTTGATTGAACAGACATGCATGTATTGTATAACACAATGTCCTAGGTGTGTCATCTGATGAAGATCATCAAAGGTTAGTGCTGCATTTAGCTGTGGTTTGGGTTTATGTGACATGATATGCTAGCTTGAAAAATGGCTGTCTGATTTTTTCTGGCTGGGCACTCTGCTGACATAATCTAATGTTTTGCTTTCGTTGTAAAGCCTTTTTAAAATCGGACAGTGGGGTTAGATTAACGAGATTCTTGTCTTTAAATAGCTGTAAAATAGTCATATGTTTGAGAAATTGAAGTAATAGTATTTCTAACGATTCAAAAATCGCGCCACTGGAATTTCAGTAGCTGTTACGTAGGTGGGACGAAATCGTCCCACATACCCCAGACAGGTTAACCAACCCTCTCTGCCCATTCATTGTCATTTTACCTGTTGTCATTGTCTTAGTTGATTAGCTGTTGTTGTCTTACCAATTGTTGTCTTAGCTAGCTCTCCCAATCAACACCTGTGATTGATTTATGCCTCGCTTTATGCCTCCCTCAAATGTCATTATGCCTTATATACTGTTGTTTAGGATAGTTATCATTGTTTTAGTTTACAGTGGAGCACCTAGTCCCACTCAACATGCCTCAGATTCCAACTTTGTCCCACCCTCCACACATGCGGTGACCTCACCCAATATAACCAGCACATCCAGAGATGTAACCTCTCTCAGTGCCTGGGCTTACCTGCACTATACCCGCACCCCACCATACCCCTGTCTGGACATTATGCCCTGAATCTATTCTACCACGCCCAGAAATCTGCTCCTTTTATTCTCTGTCCCCAACGCACAAGACTACCAGTTTTTATAGCCTTTAGCCGTAACCTCATCCTACTCCTCTGTTCCTTGGGTGATGTGGAGGTTAACCCAGGCCCTGCTTGTCCCCAGGCTCTCTCATTTGTTGACTTCTGTAATCAAAAATGCCTTGGTTTCATGCACGTTAACATCAGAAGCCTCCTCCCTAAGTTTGTCTTACTCACTGCTTTAGCACACTCCGTCAACACCTGATGTCCTTGCCGTGTCTGAATCCCGGCTTAGGAAGGCCACCAAAAATTCAGAGATTTCCATACCCAACTACAACTATTTCTTTTCCATCAACTGCCAAAGGGGGAGGAGTTAGCTTGCAAAGTTCTGTCATACTTTCCAGGACTATGCCCAAACAGTTTGAGCTTCTAATTAAAAAATTTCATCTCTCCAGAAATAAGTCTCTCACTGTTGCCGCCTGTTATAGACCCCCCTCAGCTCCCAGCTGTGCCCTAGACACCATATGTGAATTGATTGCTCCTCATCTATCTTCAGATTTCATTCTGTTAGGTGACCTAAAGTGGGATATGCTTACAGTCCTACAACCCACCAAGTACAACCCTAAATCCGTAAACATGGGCACCCTCATAGATATTATCCTGACCAACTTGCCCTCCAAATACACCTCTGCTATTTTCAATCAGGATCTCAGCGATCACTGCCTCATTGCCTGCATCCGCTATGGGTCCATGGTCAAACGACCACCCCTCATCACTGTCAAACGCTCCCTAAAACACTTCTGCGGGCAGGCCTTTATAATCAACCTGGCCTCATCCCGTCAGTCGAGGATGCCTAGTCGTTCTTTAAAAGTAATTTCCTCACTATCTTAAATAAACATGCCCCTTTCAAAAAATGTAGAACTAAGAACAGATATAGCCCTTGGTTCATTCCAGACCTGACTGCCCTTGACCAGCACAAGAACATCCTGTGGCGGACTGCAATAGCATCGAATGGTCCCCGTGATATGGAACTGTTCAGGTAAGTCAGGAACCAATACACACAGTCAGTCAGGAAAGCAAAGGCTAGCTTTTTCAAACAGAAATTTGCATGTAGCTCTAACTCCAAAAAGATTTGGGACGCTGTAAAGTCCATGGAAAACAAGAACACCTCCTCCCAGCTGCCCACTGCTCTGAGGCTAGGTAACCATCGATAAATCCATGATAATCGAAAATTTCACTAAGCGTTTGTCTATGGCTGGCCATGCTTTCCTCCTGGCTACCCCAGCCCCGGCCAACAGCTCCGCCCCCCCGCAGCTACTTGCCGGAGCCTCCCAAGCTTCTCCTTCACCCAAATCCAGATTGCAGATGTTCTGAAAGAGCTGCAAAACCTGAACCCATACAAATCAGCTGGGCTAGACAATCTTTCGTATCGTCTGAGATCCCTAAAGATTGGAAAGCTGCCGCGGTCATCCCCCTCTTCAAAGGGGGTGACATTCTAGACCCAAACTGTTATAGACCTATATCCATCCTGCACTGCCTCTCTAAAGTCTTCGAAAGCCAAGTTATTAAAACAGATCACTGACCATTTCGAATCCCACCGTACCTTCTCCGCTGTGCAATCCGGTTTCCGAGCTGGTCACGGGTGCACCTCAGCCACGCTCAAGGTACTAAACGATATCATAACCGCCATCGATAAAAGACAGTACTGTGCAGCCGTCATCATCAACCTGGCCAAGGCTTTCGACTCTGTTCTTATCGGTAGACTCAACAGCCTTGGTTTCTCAAATCACTGCCTCGCCTGGTTCACCAACTATTTCTCAGACAGAGTTCAGTGTATCAAATCGGAGGGCCTGTTGTCCGGATCTCTGGCAGTCTCTATAGGTGTACCACAAACTTCAATTCTTGGGCCGACTCTTTTCTTTGTATATATCAATGATGTCGCTCTTGCTGCGGGTGATCCCTGATCCACCTCTACGCAGACGACACAATTCTGTATACATCTGGCCCTTCTTTGGACACTGTGTTAACTAACCTCCAAACAAGCTTTTATGCCATACAACACTCCTTCCTTTGCCTCCAACTGCTCTTAAACGCTAGTTAGACCAAATGCATGCTTTTCAACCGTTCGCTGCCCGCACCCGCCGGCCCGACTTGCGTCACTACCATGGACGGTTCTGACTTAGAATATGTGGACAACTACAAATACCTAGGTGTCTGGCAAGACTGTAATATGAGTCTGGAAGGAGAGTTTAAACATCTTTGATGTTTTAGACACTTTGTCGTTTCCGTGCGTTCCGCGCCTATACCGTGGGTCTCCAATCCTCCTCAATTTTTCAAGTCACCAGCCTCCACTGGATGAGCTAATGCTAATATACACTGCTCAAAAAAATAAAGGGAACACTAAAATAACACATCCTAGATCTGAATGAATGAAATAATCTTATTAAATACTTTTTTCTTTACATAGTTGAATGTGCTGACAACAAAATCACACAAAAATAATCAATGGAAATCCAATTTATCAACCCATGGAGGTCTGGATTTGGAGTCACACTCAAAATTAAAGTGGAAAACCACACTACAGGCTGATCCAACTTTGATGTAATGTCCTTAAAACAAGTCAAAATGAGGCTCAGTAGTGTTTGTGGCCTCCACGTGCCTGTATGACCTCCCTACAACGCCTGGGCATGCTCCTGATGAGGTGGCGGATGGTCTCCTGAGGGATCTCCTCCCAGACCTGGACTAAAGCATCCACCAACTCCTGGACAGTCTGTGGTGCAACGTGGCGTTGGTGGATGGAGCGAGACATGATGTCCCAGATGTGCTCAATTGGATTCAGGTCTGGGGAACGGGCGGTCCAGTCCATAGCATCAATGCCTTCCTCTTGCAGGAACTGCTGACACACTCCAGCCACATGAGGTCTAGCATTGTCTTGCATTAGGAGGAACCCAGGGCCAACCGCACCAGCATATGGTCTCACAAGGGCTCTGAGGATCTCATCTCGGTACCTAATGGCAGTCAGGCTACCTCTGGCGAGTACATGGAGGGCTGTGTGGCCCCCCAAAGACATGCCACCCCACACTATGACTGACCCACCGCCAAACTGGTCATGCTGGAGGATGTTGCAGGCAGCAGAACGTTCTCCACGGCGTCTCCAGACTGTCACATGTGCTCAGTGTGAACCTGCTTTCATCTGTGAAGAGCACAGGGCGCCAGTGGCGAATTTGCCAATCTTGGTGTTCTCTGGCAAATGCCAAACGTCCTGCACGGTGTTGGGCTGTAAGCACAACCCCCACCTGTGGACGTCGGGCCCTCATACCACCCTCATGGAGTCTGTTTCTGACCGTTTGAGCAGACACATGCACATTTGTGGCCTGCTGGAGGTCATTTTGCAGGGCTCTGGCAGTGCTCCTCCTGCTCCTCCTTGCACAAAGGCGGAGGTAGCGGTCCTGCTGCTGGGTTGTTGCCCTCCTACGGCCTCCTCCACGTCTCCTGATGTACTGGCCTGTCTCCTGGTAGCGCCTCCATGCTCTGGACACTACGCTAACAGACACAGCAAACCTTCTTGCCACAACTCGCATTGATGTGCCATCCTGGATGAGCTGCACTACCTGAGCCACTTGTGTGGGTTGTAGACTCCGTCTCATGCTACCACTAGAGTGAAAGCACCGCCAGCATTCAAAAGTGACCAAAACATCAGCCAGGAAGCATAGGAACTGAGAAGTGGTCTGTGGTTACCACCTGCAGAACCACTCCTTTATTGGGGGTGTCTTGCTAATTGTCTATAATTTCCACCTGTTGTCTATTCCATTTGCCCAACAGTATGTGAAATTGATTGACAATCAGTGTTGCTTCCTAAGTGGACAGTTTGATTTCACAGAAGTGTGATTGACTTGGAGTTACATTGTGTTGTTTAAGTGTTCCCTTTATTTTTTTGAGCAGTATATTTGCCAGCTATGTGTGGCTCCATGTTTGATGACATCTTACAATGCATTCTGGTTGTCACGCAAGGGTCTGCCGGACCAAAGATGTTACAACAAGGAATAGTTCACTCAACTGACTTATGGTGCTTTCAAGACAACTGGGAACTCGGGAAAAATCAAATCATGACGTCAGTGATCAGGTCGGAGCTCTGGAAAGAGGCCTGACTTCCCAAGTTGGAATTCCGAGTTGGATGAACTTAAAAAAAAAAAATCCCAATCAGATATCGTTTGTTTCCGAGTTAAAAAAATATCATAATTTCAATTTCTCAAACATACGACTATTTTACACCATTTTAAAGATACACTTCTCCTTAATGTAACCACATTGTCCGATTTCAAAAATGCTTTACAGCGAAAGCAAAACATTAGAATATGTTAGGAGAGTACATAGACAAAAATAACCACACAGCCTTTTTCCAAGCAAGGAAATGTGTCAATAAAACCCAAAACACAGCTAAATGAAGCATTAACCTTTGACGATCTTCTTCAGATGACACTCCTAGGACATCATGTTACACAATATATGTATGTTTTGTTTGATAAAGTTCATATTTATATCCAAAAACTGCATTTTACATTGGCGCATGATGTTCAGAAAATGTATTCCCACCAAAAACTTCCGGTGAATGAGCACATCAATTTCCAAAAATACTCATCATAAACACATTGACAAAATACCTAAAAATTATTTTAAGAAATATAGATACAGTACTCCTTGATGCAATCGCTGTGTCAGATTTTAAAATAACTTTTCGGCGAAAGCACATTTTTCAATATTCCGAGTACATGGCTCAGCCATCAAAGCAAGCTATACAGACACCAGCCAAGTTCTGGGGTCACCTAAACTCAGAATTAGTATTATAAATATTCTCTTACCTTTGCTGATCTTCGTCAGAATGCACTCCCAGGACTGCTACTTCCAAAAGAAATGTTGTTTTCGTTTGTAATAATCCATATTAATGTCCAAATACCTCAGTTTTGTTCATGCGTTCAGGTCACTATCCAAAGGCACAATGTGCGAGCGTAATTCGAGACACGAAAGTCAAAATGTTCCATTACTGTTCATAGAAGCATGTCAAATGTTGTTTATAATCAATTTTATGGTATTTTTAACCTCTCTCGGGTATGTGGGACGATTTCGTCCCACCTACGTAACAGCTACTGAAATTCCAGTGGCGCGATTTTTGAATCGTTAGAAATACTATTACTTCAATTTCTCAAACATATGACTATTTTACAGCTATTTAAAGACAAGAATCTCGTTAATCTAACCCCACTGTCCGATTTCAAAAAGGCTTTACAACGAAAGCAAAACATTAGATTATGTCAGCAGAGTACCCAGCCAGAAATAATCAGACACCCATTTTTCAAGCTAGCATATCATGTCACATAAACCCAAACCACAGCTAAATGCAGCACTAACCTTTGATGATCTTCATCAGATGACACACCTAGGACATTGTGTTATACAATACATGCATGTCTGTTCAATCAAGTTCATATTTATATCAAAAAACAGCTTTTTGCATTAGCATGTGACGTTCAGAAAAAGCATAACCCCCGCAAACTTCCGGGGAATTTACTAACAGTTTGCTAAATTACTCACGATAAACGTTCACAAAAAGCATAACAATTATTTTAAGAATTATAGATACATTACTCCTCTATGCACTCGATATGTCCGATTTTAAAATAGCTTTTCGGATGAAGCACATTTTGCAATAATCTAAGTACATAGCCCGGCATTACAGGGCTAGCTATTTAGATACCCACCCAGGTCAGCCTCCACCAAAATCACATTTCCTATAAGAAAAATGTTCTTACCTTGCTTGTTCTTCATCAGAATACACTGCCAGGACTTCTACTTCAATAACAAATGTTGGTTTGGTCCCAAATAATCCATCGTTATATCCAAACAGCGACGTTTTGTTCGTGAGTTCTAGACACTATCAGAATGCTTCTTCACGGTCCTGCGCATGGCGCATTGGCGTGTCAAAAATGTCTAAATATTCCATTACCGTACTTCGAAGCATGTCAACCGCTGTTTAAAACCAATTTTTATGCCAGTTATCTCGTAGATAAGTGATAATATTCCGACCGGGAGTATGCATTGAGCCTAAACAGCCGAATAAAATTTCTCCTCAGGAGCGACTCATGCACGCGCCTCATTCAAAGGTCCTCGGAGCAGCCACTTACAAAAGGTGATAATGTGTTTCAGCCTGAGACTCCCTCGTAAACCTTCAGTTATTTCCCGGGCTCTGAGAGCCTATCGGAGCCCTGGGAATTGTCACGTTACAGCTAAGATCCTTACTTTTCAATAAAAAGATGTAAGACGCACGACTCCTTGTCAGACAGGGTACTTCCTGCTTGAAACCTTGTCAGGTTTTTGCCTGCCATAGGAGTTCTGTTATACTCACAGACACCATTCAAACAGTTTTAGAAAATTCAGAGTGTTTTCTATCCAAACCTGAACAATAATATGCATATTCTAGCTTCTGAGTTGGTGTAGGAGGCAGTTAAAAATGGGAACATATTTTTTCCAAAATTCTCAATACTGCCCCCTAGCCCAGACAGGTTAACGTAAAAATGTGATAATATTCCAACCAGACAATAGCGTATTCATTCCAGAAGAAAAAGGAGGGGCGTGCTATCGGGCGTGCTATCGGGCTTGCGCATCACCAAGTCCTTGGTCCCCAGGCAGTCCACTCATTGACTGAGCTCCTATTCTCTGCCCGGTTACAGGAGAATGATGAAAAAACTTTCTGAAGGCTTTTGACAGCCAATGGAAGCCTTAGGAAGTGCAACGTGACCCCACAGACACTGTAGTTTCGATAGGGATTCAAAAGAAGAACTACAATTCTCAGATTTCCCACTTCCTGGTTGGATTTTTCTCAGGTTTTTGCCTGCCATTTGTGTTCTGTTATACTCACAGACACCATTCAAACAGTTTTAGAAACTCCAGAGTTTTTTCTATCCACATCTACTAATAATATGCATATTCTAGTTTCTGGGCCAGAGTAGTAACCAGTTTAATTTGGGTACGTTTTTTTAATTTGGGTACGTTTTTTTGAAAATACTGCCCCCTACACCTTGACAGGTTAAACAGTATTTTAGGGGCTGCAGATTACCGGCTTAGAGCTGTTTTTATGCATCAAAAATCTGTGTTCTCTATTGGTGATATCACAAGTGCCCTCAGTGACAATCTGTTCAATTACAGCCAAAAGCAGTTTTGGGCGATTTTTAGTGAGTCTCTTATAGAACGTCATTCAGTTGGCTGAGTATTTCAGTCATTCAGTTGGCTGAGTATTTCAGTCTTATAGACAATATAGTCTTGTACAGTAACAGCATCTCCCTTGTCCGCTGGGCAGATGACTATAGAGATGTCATTCCGGAGATTTATCCTGTTATGGATAGGGGGCATTATTTTCACTGCCGGATAAAAAAACTTACCCGATTTAATCTGATTATTACTCCTGCCCAGAAACTACAATATGCATATAATTATTAGCTTTGGATAGAAAACACTCCAAAGGTTCTAAAACTGTTTGAATGGTGTCTGTGAGTATAACAGAACTCACTTGGCAGGCCAAAACCTGAGAAGATTCCTTACAGGAAGTGCCGTCTCTGACCATTTCTTGGCCTTCTACACTCTCTTTATTGAAAACAAAGGATCTTTGCTGTAACGTGACACTTTCTACGGCTCCCATAGGCTCTCAGAAGGCGGCAAAAAGCTGAATGATGTCTTTGGAGCCCCTGGCTGAAAAACAGTAGCACATTTAGATAGTGGTCAATCAGAGACTGGAGGCGCGTGCACGAGGCGACACCATGTTTTTATTCTTTCGTCTTTGAACAAAAACAACGACTCCCGGTCGGAATATTATCGCTTTTTTACGAGAAAAATAGCATAAAAATTGATTTTAACCTCTATGGGCTACCTCATTCTAGGCAGAGTTCCTCTGTCCAGTGTCTGTTCTTTTGCCCATCTTAATATTTTCTTTTTATTGGCCAGTCTGAGATATGGCTTTTTCTTTGCAACTCTGCCTAGAAGGCCAGCATACCGCAGTCGCCTCTTCACTGTTGACGTTGAGGACTTGTGAGGCATTTGTTTCTCAAACTAGACACTGTAATGTACTTGTGCACCGGGGCCTCCCACTCTTGCTTCGAAGTATGGTAATGGAATATTTAGACATTTTTTGTCACGAAACGCGTCGGGTGCGTAACCCTTCGTCACCCTTTGGATAGTGCCTTGAACGCACGAACAAAACGCCGCTATTTGGATATAACTATGGATTATTTTGAACCAAACCAACATTTGTTATTGAAGTAGAAGTCCTGGGAGTGCATTCTGACGAAGAACAGCAAAGGTAATCCAATTTTTCTTATAGTAAATCTGAGTTTGGTGAGGGTCAAACTTGGTGGGTGTCAAAATAGCTAGCCTGTGATGGCGAGCTATCTACTCAGAATATTGCAAAATGTGCTTTCACCGAAAAGCTATTTTAAAATTAGACATAGCGAGTGCATAAAGGAGTTCTGTATCTATAATTCTTAAAATAATTATGTTTTTTGTGAACGTTTATCGTGAGTAATTTAGTAAATTCACCGGAAGTGTTCGGTGGGAATGCTAGTTCTGAACATCACATGCTAATGTAAAAAGCTGTTTTTTGATATAAATATGAACTTGATTGAACAAAACATGCATGTATTGTATAACATAATGTCCTAGGAGTGTCATCTGATGAAGATCATCAAAGGTTAGTGCTGCATTTAGCTGTGGTTTTGTTTTTTGTGACATTATATGCTAGCTTGAAAAATGGGTGTCTGATTATTTCTGGCTGGGTACTCTGCTGACATAATCTAATGTTTTGCTTTCGCTGTAAACCCTTTTTGAAATCGGACAGTGTGGTTAGATAAAGGAGGGTCTTGTCTTTAAAATGGTGTAAAATAGTCATATGTTTAAAAAAATTGAAGTTTTTGTATTTTTGAGGAATTTGTAATTCGCGCCACGCCTATCATTGGATATTGGAGCAGGTGTTCCGCTAGCGGAACGTCTAGATGTAAGAGGTTAATTAAGGGCTTGTTTCTCAGAGCGTATAAAATGATTCCTGAGATAGGGTATAGAGGCCTTGAATGTCTTTACACACCCGTCTGTGGTACACTTCCACAGCTGTTTCAATTGGCCCGGTGGAATGAACATAGATGGAGCCCTAAACACACTTTTCATGGGGACAAAGGGGTTGCAATCTCTAAAGAACAGTTTCAGATGCAATTTGCGTATGAATTAGCAATCGAAATGCCTTGCAGTTGTGCTTCCTGATATTCAGGCTAATTTGCTCCTATAATATTTTGTATATATATACACTATACATGCAGTGCCTTGCAAAAGTATTCATCCCCTTGGCGTTTTTCCTATTTTGTTGCCTTACCATCTGTAATTTAAATTGATTTTTATTTGGATTTCATGTAATGGACATACACAAAATAGTCCAAATTGGTGAAGTGAAATGAAAAAAATTGCTTGTTTCAAAAAATGCAAAAGAAATTCAAAACGGAAAAGTGGTGCGTGAATATGTATTCACCCCCTTTACCATGAAGCAAGATCTGGTGAAACCAATTACCTTCATAAGTCACATAATTTGTTAGATTGCACACAGGTGGACTTTATTTAAGTGCCACATGATCTGTCACATGATCTCAGTATCTATATATACACACCTGTTCTGAAAGGCCCCAGAGTCTGCAACACCACTAAGCAAGCGGCACCATGAAGAACAAGAAGTGCTCCAAACAGGTCAGGGACAAAGTTGTAGAAAAGTACAGATCAGGGTTGGGTTATAAAAAAATACCCAAAGCTTTGACAATGCCACGGAGCACCATTAAATTCATTATTAAAAAATGGAAAGTATATGGCACCACAACTAACCTGCCAAGAGAGGGCTGCCCACCAAAACTCATGGACCAGGCAAGGGGGGCAGTAATCAGAGAGGCAACAAAGAGACCAAAGATAACCCTGAAAGAGATTTAAAGCTCCACAACGGAGATTGGATTATCTGTCCATAGAACCAATTTAAGCCGTACACTCCACAGAGCTGGGGCTTTACGGAAGAGTGGCCAGAAAAAAGCCATTGCTTAAAGAACAAAATAATGAAAAAAGTTTTGGTGTTCGCCAAAAGGCATGTGGGAGACTTCCCAAACATATGGAAGAAGGCACTCTGGTCAGATGAGACTTAAATTGAGCTTTTTGGCCATCAAGGAAAACGCTATGTCTGGCGCAAATCCAATACCTCTCATCACCCAGTGAACATGTTTTATATCGGCAGGGACTGGAAAACTGGTCAGAATTGAAGGAATGATGGATGGCTCTAAATAGAGGGAAATTCTTGAGGAAAACCTGTTTCAGTCTTCCAGAGATTTGAGACTGGGACGGAGGTTCACCTTCCAGCATACTGCTAAAGCAACACTCGAGTGGTTTAAGGGGAAACATGTAAATGTCTTGGAATGGCCTAGTCAAAGCCCAGACCTCAATCCAATTGAGAATCTGTGTCATGCCCTGACCATAGAGAGCCCTTGGTTCTCTATGGTGTTTAGGTCAAAGTGTGAGTAGGGGGGTGTTCTAGTCATTGTATTTCTATGTTGGTGAGTTGTATGGTTCCCAATTAAAGGCAGCTGGTAATCGTTGCCTCTAATTGCGGATCATATTTAGGTAGCCTTTTTCACACCTGTGTTTTGTTGTTTGTGTTAGTGTGTTTAGCACTACGGCTTTCACGGTCATTTTATGTTTAAGGTTTTAGTAGTTTCACTATATAATAAAGTATGTGGGACTCAACTCATGCTGCGCCTTGGTCCGCTCTGTCTGACGAACGTGACAATCTGTGACTTAAAGATTACTCTACACCAGCGTAACCCATCCAACTTGAAGGAGCTGGAGCAGTTTTGCCTTGAAGAATGGGCAAAAATCCCAGTGGCAAATGTGTCAAGCTTATAGAGACATACCCCGAGAGACTTGCAGCTGTAATTGCTGCAAAATGTGGCTCTACAAAGCACTGACTTTGGGGGGGGGGTGAATAGTTATGCATGCTCAAGTTCTGTTTTTTGTATTATTTCTTGTTTGGTTCACAATAAAAAATATTTTGCATCTTCAAAGTGGTAGGCCTGTTGTGTAAATAAAATTATAATAACTCCCCAAATATCAATTTTAACTCCAGGTTGTAAGGCAGCAAAATAGGAAAAATGCCAATGGGGTGAATACTTTCGCAAGCCACTGTACAAAAGTATGTCTTGAAGGAGTTCCCACATGTGTTGAGCACTTGTTGGCTGATTTTCCATCAATCTGCGGTCCAACTCATTCTGGACCATCTCAATTGGGTTGAGGTTGGGTGATTGCGGAGGCCAGATCATCTGATGCAGCACTCCATCACTCTCCTTCTTCGTCAAATAGCCCTTACACAGCCTGGAGGTGTGTTTTGAATCATTGTGCTGTTGAACAACAAATTATAGTCCCACTAAAGAGCTAATCAGATAGGATGAAGTATCGCTGCAGAAAGCTGTGGTAGCCTTGCTGGTTAAGTGGGTCTTGAATTCTAAATAAATCAATGACAGTGTCACCAGCAAAGCACCCTCACACCTCCTCCTCCGTGCTTCACGTTGGGAATCTCACATGCGGAGATCATCCGTTCACGTACTGTGAGTCTCACAAAGACACAGTGATTAGAACCAAAACTATCAAATTTGATCATATCAAAGGACAGATTTCCACTGGTCTAATGTCTATTGCTCGTGTTTCTTGGACAGAGCAAGTGTCTTCTTATTGGTGTCCTTTTAGTAGTGGTTTCTTTGCAGAAATTTGACCATGAAGACCTGATTCACGCAGTCTCCTCTGAACAGTTGATGTTGAGATGTCTGTTACTTAAACTCTCTGAAGCATTTATTTGGGCTGCAATTTCTGAGGCTGGTAACTCTAATGAAGTTATTCTCTGCAGCAGAGGTAACTCTGGGTCTTCCTTTCCTGTGGCAGTCCTCATGAGAGCCAGTTTCATCATTGCGCTTGATGGTTTTTGCAACTGCTGCTGCAAAGTTCTTATCATTTTCCAGATTGACTGACCTTCATGTCTGAAAGTAATGATGAACTTTAGTTTCTCTTTGCTTATTTGAGCTGTTCTTTTCATAATATGGACTTGGTCTTTTACCAAATAGGGCTATCTTCTGTATACCACCCCTACCTTGTCACAACACAACTGGTTGGCTCAAACGCATTAAGAAGCATGAAAATCCACAAATTAAATTAAGGCACACCTGTTAATTGAAATGCATTCCAGGTGATTACGTCATGAAGCTGGATAAGACAATGCCAAGAGTGTGCAAAGCTGTCATCAAGGGTGGCTACTTTGAATGATGTAAAATATTAAATATTTTGATTTGTTTAATCTTACATCTAGATGTTCCGCTAGCGGAACACCTGCTCCAATATCCAATGATAGGCGTGGCGCGAATTACAAATTCCTCAAAAATACAAAAACTTCAATTTTTCAAACATATGACTATTTTACACAATTTTAAAGACAAGACTCTCCTTTATCTAACCACACTGTCCGATTTCAAAAAGGCTTTACAGGGAAAGCAAAACATTAGATTATGTCAGCAGAGTACCCAGCCAGAAATAATCAGACACCCATTTTTCAAGCTAGCATATAATGTCACAAAAAACAAAACCACAGCTAAATGCAGCACTAACCTTTGATGATCTTCATCAGATGACAACCCTAGGACATTATGTTATACAATACATGCATGTTTTCTTCAATCAAATTCATATTTATATCAAAAACCAGCTTTTTACATTAGCATGTGACGTTCAGAACTAGCATTCCCACCGAACACTTCCGGTGAATTTACTAAATTACTCACGATAAACGTTCACAAAAAGCATAACAATTATTTTAAGAATTATAGATACAGAACTCCTCTATGCACTCGCTATGTCCGATTTTAAAATAGCTTTTCGGTGAAAGCACATTTTGCAATATTCTAAGTAGATAGCCCGGCATCACAGGGCTAGCCATTTAGACACCCACCAAGTTTAGCCCTCACCAAAGTCAGATTTACTATAAGAAAAATGTTATTACCTTTTCTGTTCTTCGTCAGAATGCACTCCCAGGACTTCTACTTCAATAACAAATGTTGGTTTGGTTCAAAATAATCCATAGTTATATCCAAATAGCGGCGTTTTGTTCGTGCGTTCAAGACACTATCCAAGGGTGATGAAGGGTTACGCGCCCGACGCGTTTCGTAACAAAAAATGTCTAAATATTCCATTACTGTACTTCGAAGCATGTCAACCGCTGTTTAAAATCAATTTTTATGCCATTTTTCTCGTAAAAAAGCGATAATATTCCGAACGGGAATCTGTGTTTTAGCTCAAAGAGAGAGAAAGTAAAAACATGAGGTCGCCCCGTGCACGCGCCTCAGTCTGATGGTCCCCTGATAGAGCACTTACCAAAGGCGCTAATGTTTTTTTTCCAGCCAGCGGCTGGAATTACATCATTCAGCTTTTTCCCGGGTTCTGAGAGCCTATGGGAGCCGTAGGAAGTGTCACGTTACAGCAAAGATCCTAAGTTTTCAATAAACAGAGCCAAGAAGCTCAAGGAATGGTCAGAGAGGGCACTTCCTGAACAGAATCTTCTCAGGTTTTTGCCTGCCATATGAGTTCTGTTATACTCACAGACACCATTCAAACAGTTTTAGAAACTTTAGGGTGTTTTCTATCCAAAGCCAATAATTATATGCATATTCTAGTTTCTGGGCAGGAGTAATAATCAGATTAAATCGGGTACGTTTTTATCCGGCCGTGCAAATACTGCCCCCTAGCCTCAACAGGTTAAATGAATTTGTGGAACTAGGAAAACGCTGCATCTTGGTCCGCTGCTTCTAACAGCAGTGACAATAGCGGTTGATGGTTTTTTCGACTGCAAAGTTATTTTTTTCCGGATTGACTGACCTTCATATATTAAAGTAATGATGGACTGTAATTTTCCTTTGCTAATTTGAGCTGTTCGTGCCGTAATATGACTATACCAATTATATACCAAATAGTGCTATCTTCTGTATACCACCCCTACAGTGGTTCCTCCTTTAAAAGTTGCAGCGTACTGCGGCACAGCTTGCATGGTGCCGCAGAATTCTATGGCATGTTATTTAAGTGTGAATCACTGATACCATTAATGCTAGTTAGTGCTAGTTTGACCACCAGAGGGCATCTTTGAGAAGCATTTGATAGCCTTCAATAGTTGCTATAGTAGATAATGCAGGCACGTGGGAGACCGCGGTTCAATTCCCTACGGGGAGGCAGGAGTAGGCTGTCCTTGTAAATAAGAATTTGTTTAACTGATTCCATGTGTGTTATTTCATAGTTGTGATGTCTTCACTATTACTCTACAATGTAGAAAATAGTAAAAATAAAGAAATACACTGGAATGAGTAGGTGTGTCCAAACTTTTGATTGGTACTTGCTTAATTAATTTGATTAATATTATGGTATTTCTATTCCAAGAAAAACTAAAAACCATCTGGGTTTCCATTAGGATGGAGCTGAAAATATGGCGCTGTACAACGTGATGGTCGGGAGTACCGTACAGAATCACTGTGTTGTGCAGGCACGCGGGAGACCGGGGCTTAATTCCCCGACGGGGAGGAAGGAGTAGGCTGTCCTTGTTAATAAGAATTTGTTCTTAACTGACTTGCTTAGTTAAAAAACTTTACACTAAGAGCAAAACATTTCTACACCCTAATTTTCTCATTCTAGTCTCAACAATAGACAAAAGGAGATTCAGTGAAAATAAAAATCTCCTTGATTTATCAAGACCAGTCCCCATGCTTGACTCAGAGCAGTGCAAAACGATGCTAAAATAGTTGTAGGCTATTGCTTCAAATCCTATTGCTTCTAACTTCAATATGGTCTTTAAATAAATAAGACCTACACTACTTTTAACATCACATTACTCAACACTAATGAGACTACAGTAGGCCTACAGTATATCAAAAATTATGATGACTCCCCACCAATAATTACATATAGAGGATTTTAAATTAAAACCAAAAGTCGCCTCATGAGTCTCCCGGTGGCGGCCGGCACGAGTATCTGTAGCAACGCATTTTGCATTGCAATGCGGTGACTTAGAAAGATACGCCACTGGGGAGGCCCCATCCACAAAGTATCAAAATACAGAGAGGTATTGGTAAAGGTTTATTGTCCTGCTAATAGCCCACAATGGGCTATTATAATACTGTACATGGTGTCCAGGTCAGGATAACCAAAACATTTCTTTATTAAAGACTATCAGAAAGAATGTTGGTACTTATTTATTTTGATCCAAAGCCATGAATGAGTGAGTCACTCAGCTTTATGTAGGTGCCGGCTATATGACTGCCATCAACTTGATAATATAAATTATAACAATATTTGAGGTTTTAGTTTTCAAAAAATTGTGCTAATTGACTCAAATGATGTCAATTAGCCTATCAGAATCTTCTAAAGCCATGAAATAATTTTCTGGAATTTTCCAAGCTGCTTAAAGGCACAGTCAACTTAGTGTGTGTAAACTTCTGACCCACTGAAATTGTGATACAGTAAATTCTAAGTGAAATAATCTGTCTGTAAACAATTGTTGGAAAAATTACTTGTGTCATGCACAAAGTAATGTCCTAACTGACTTGCCGACACTATAGTTTGTTAACAAGAAATTTGTGGAGTGCTTGAAAAACGAGTTTTAATGACTCCAACATATGTGTATGTAAACTTCCGACTTCAACTGTATGTGTGAAATTTGTTTTGATTTAGAATGGTTCATGATAATGGTCCAATCTCAACACAGGGTCAGGGGGAAAATACATGTCATCTATGCACTTAAATAGCGAATGGAGGAACGCTTTCCCCGTGGTTCATTTTCATGCCAGCCAGGTAGGCTATACTCCTGTTGCAAAGATAAGCAATGTGCTTAATATTAGGAAAGTTGAGAAATAAATATAGTAGGCCTAGCCTATAAAACCTGATGGGATCATTGAGTGAGACATTGGGTGAGACATTGTTACTAATTTGTAAATATAGCCAGTTTGTTATTTAGAATAATTTATTGCTGTTTCTAGAGGGAGAGAAACCAAAAACCTACAATCATCTCAGGGGTCTCCCAGTCGAGGGGTCTCCCAGTATTACAGTAAGACCAAAATAATCATAATAAAATAATAAACACCTTGTGCACAATTATCAGTTTCTATTTAGGTCCATGTCGCCCATTCATTGTCAGTTAGAGACACAGTAGGACCCAAAACCATAATCAGTGTTCTAACTCCCCTTTGAGCTGGTCTGGAGCAATGACATGGTGACGCAGGGTACCGTACTAAACCACAAATTACCTCTAAATCCCGCAGCATAAATCACAAAACCTTTAGTGGAGCAACCACAGTACCTTGTCACATCACAACTGATTGGCTCAAATGCATGAAGAAGGAAAGAAATTCCACAAATGTACTTTTAACAAGGCACACCTGTTAATTGAAATGCGTTCCAGGTGACTACCTCATGAAGTTGGTTGAGAGAATGCCAAGAGTGTGCAAAGCTGTCATCAAGGCAAAGGGTGGCTACTTTGAAGAATCTACTAAGGGCTAAATAAAGGATGTGTATGATGATGATGATGATGAGAGATCCTGACCACAATGTGTACACTATTTGTTGCTCCACTCCCTTCTCTGTCTCGCCCTCTCCCTCTGTTAGTCTGTTCCTCTAGGTCAGTGAACGCAAGAGAAGTGATGTGGAGACTCAGAGTTCAGCAGTAGAAGGCAGGAAGGAAAATAAGTTAGAGAAGATAGAAGGGATAGATAGGAAGATGAGAGTGGAGGGAGAGGATTATGGAGAGTTTCCATGGAGTGTGTCTGCCCCAAGTCCCACCATTCACCCTTCTACCACACATCCTGGGCATAAAGTGACAAGGCAGGGATCTCAATTTTGAAATAGTCTCTGAATAGATGTTTGTATTTTACATTGCTATAGAAGCAATCATCTTTTTTAATACAATAGCCTACTTTGTGGGGGTGCATTTAGATTTTTTTTTCTCAGGATTGTTTCTCGATCTAAATCTTGTTGCTGTCACATCTACTCCCGCTCCTCCCCTCCGGTGTTCAACGTCGCCGGTATACTAACCACCGGTCCTGGGGTCCATCATTACGCATACCTGGCACCAATCATTACGCGCACCTGCACATCATCATGAGGCCCACCTGGACTCCATTACCTCCCCTATATCTTTCACTCCCTTAGGTTCTTTCCCCAGTCAGTATTGTTCCTTTGTTTATGCGTAGATGCTACTGTTATGTTGTCTCATTCCATGTTTGTTTTATTAAATGTTTTACCTGCTTCATGACTCTTAGCGTCTCCGTTATCGTTGCATTTACTGAATTGTTGTCAAATTACTATAATGGGGCTGTGCTTCAAAGAAGTTTCATGTCATGTTGTTGCCTAAATCAAAACACTCAAGTGACAGTGTGACATGAATTTGTCCTACAAATCTTATAGGGAAATTGTGTACTTAAAACAGTCTCTGAACAGTTATAGTGTTTTGTATTTTCTGTCTTTATCTATCTAGTACTTGTTGCATTCACTGAATTGTCAAAGTAAGCTACTATTTCTACATTGTGTCAGGCCTGGTCTGTACTAAATCGTTTTGAGAGAGAAGTTATCTACATTTTGAAATGGTCTCTGAATTGTTTGCATTTTTACATTGTTACAGAAGTAAGAATCATTGTCAAATGGCCTACTTTTAAAATACTTTCTGAATATTGTCCTCTAGTCACATTTTGGATAAAAAAATGTGTTTATATGTAACTAATTCTTGGTACATTTTGAGTGAGTAATGTAGACAAATGTACTACAATTTAAATACTCCAGGGTTTTTTGTTGAGTGTTAATAGTTTTTTGATAGCGAGGGTCTTTTACTCAATGGAAGACATGGGTGTGGAGTCATATTAGAGAAGAGGTTAACTTGTAATTGTAATATGTTCTTTGATTTTGAGCTATGTCTGTGAGAAAATTAGCCTTATCTTGAACATTTTACAACCATAAATACTTCAAGACTAGCAAGAACACACATTTACTCCAGGAAATGACCTTCTAGTTTCCACTGACAATGTTTCTCAAAACTCACTGCACTCTCTGTTAAAAGTTTTCAAGGTCTGTACGTAGACATTTGATTACCTTCTATTCCATTTTGCAAGACCATTCCTAGAAGTAATAATAAACATGTGTTGTCCAACTTCAGCTCAATTTTTAAATAACCTTGTGTGGGAATGCTCTTGCACATTCTTAAGGTAATTGATCAGGCTGTTTATGTTCCAATAGGGATCTTGAATTCAAACAATGTATACTGTTTTTAGAATGTTTCTGAAGGACTACAAGGGCTGTGAACAATTTCAAAAGGCATTGTGTTCATCTTGACCAGGGCCGGTTTCCCAAAATAAATTTAAGGGTAAGTTCATCATTAGATCCTTATTAGGAGCATCATTAAATCTCCGAACTGTTTCCCAAAACCGTCGTTACTAAAATTGCACAGAAGACAGATCAATCTCTAATACTCTTTTGTTTTCACTCTAAATCTCGATCAATAGGAAGACAAGGCATGTACTTGGGTCAGATAAGATGGAGTCCGTCTTGGGTACAAACTGGTCACAGCGTAGTCCGTGGTAACCCTCTTTACACCTGCAACAGAAAAACAACAAGTTGATATCTGAGGTATATGGAGGAAAAACACTAGCATACATGTGGTTAGAGTATGTGGACTTGAGTAATTTTACTCATTGAGCAGACACTCTTATCCAGAGCGACTTAAATGCAATGATTTTAACTAAAGTAGGCAAAAAAGTGACATATCACGATCATTGCAAGTAAAACCTGAGGCGAAGCCAAGGCAGATGTAATACTGGCCCACCCAATCAGGCTGGCTTTACATATATAAAAATATTATAACAATGTAATAAATTAACTTGATTTGTTGGTTGTGTTGTCTCCTTACTAATCAGAAATGTTGAAAATGCAGTAGGAAGTTCCTGGGATCTAATTGGTGATATTGCAATCATATGGTTAAAATGCTGATTGTTGAGTTGCAGCTGCCAGTGAACGCACCTATAATAGGCCTTTCGCAATATCTAATCACTGGTAAAACACAAAATTCACATATATTCCTGATGATCCTTTCAAATTATTGTGTAGTGTAGCTTATTCCCATTAGTATACCAGGACTAATATCTTGGGACCAGCGCAGACCATTGGCCATATCACTGATGAGTGCACATATTCACCGTCTGTCACGTTCGTCGTATGGAGTGGACCAAAACGCAGCGGGAATGTAAGTGCTCATCTTCTTCTTTATTTATAAAGAAACGTGATACAAAACACTTAAACAAAAACACCGACGAAAAACAGTCTCGTGAGGACAAAATGACTATACAGAGAAACAACTACCCACAAGTCCCATGGACAAAACACCCCTATTAAATAGGACCTTCAATTAGAGGCAATGAGGAACAGCTGCCTCCAATTGAAGGTCAACCCAATAAACTACATAGAAATAGATAAACTAGAACAAACAGAAATAGACTAACATACCCCAACAAACCCCGAAACACTCTAAAAAAAACACCCGCTGCCACGCCCTGACCAAACTACAATAACAAACAACCCCTTTTACTGGTCAGGACGTGACAATACCCCCCCCAAAGGTGCAGACCCCAGATACACCTTACACACAACAACAAAAAATATTATAATAATAATCCCAACCTAAAGGGAGGGAAGGGAGGGTGGCTACCGTCACCGACGTCTCCCGTGCTACACCCCCCCCCCCAATCCTCCAGCTACGGAGGTGGCTCAGGCCCCGGCCTTAGTCCCCAACCTAACCTGTCCACCCCCGCTGAAGACTCAGGGCTAAGGTGCGTCGCTGGAGACCTCGGGCTGAGGTGCGTCGCTGGAGACCTCGGGCTGAGGCGCGTCGCTGAAGACCTCGGGCTGAGGCGCGTCGCTGGAGACCTCGGGCTGAGGCGCGTCGCTGGAGACCTCGGGCTGAGGCGCGTCGCTGGAGACCTCGGGCTGAGGCGCGTCGCTGGAGACCTCGGGCTGAGGCGCGTCGCTGGAGACCTCGGGCTGAGGCGCGTCGCTGGAGACCTCGGGCTGAGGCGCGTCGCTGGAGACCTCGGGCTGAGGCGCGTCGCTGGAGACCTCGGGCTGATGCGCGTCGCTGGAGACCTCGGGCTGATGCGCGTCGCTGGAGACCTCGGGCTGATGCGCGTCGCTGGAGACCTCGGGCTGATGCGCGTCGCTGGAGACCTCGGGCTGATGCGCGTCGCTGGAGACCTCGGGCTGATGCGCGTCGCTGGAGACCTCGGGCTGATGCGCGTCGCTGGAGACCTCGGGCTGATGCACGTCGCTGGAGACCTCGGGCTGATGCACGTCGCTGGAGACCTCGGGCGACTCTGCAGGCTCCGAACTGTGGGCCGTCTCTGCAGGCTCCGGAATGTGGGCCGTCTCTGCAGGCTCCGGACTGTGGGCCGTCTCTGCAGGCTCCGGACTGTGGGCCGTCTCTGCAGGCTCCGGACTGTGGGCCGTCTCTGCAGGCTCCGGACTGTGGGCCGTCTCTGCAGGCTCCGGACTGTGGGCCGTCTCTGCAGGCTCCGGACTGTGGGCCGTCTCTGCAGGCTCCGGACTGTGGGCCGTCTCTGCAGGCTCCGGACTGTGGGCCGTCTCTGCAGGCTCCGGACTGTAGGACATCGCCGGAAGCACTAGACGGGGAACTGTCGCCGGAAGCTCTAAACGGGGCACAGTCGCCGGAAGCTCTGGACGAGGAACTGTCGTCGGAAGCTCTGGACGAGGAACTGTCCCCGGAAGCTCTGGACGGGGAACTGTCGTCGGTAGCTCTGGACGGGGAACTGTCGTCGGAAGCTCTGGACGGGGAACTGTCGTCGGAAGCTCTGGACAGGGTACTGTCGTTGGAAGCTCTGGACGGGGACTGCGCACTGAAGGCCTGATGTGTGGGGCTGGCTTTGGCGGTGCCAGACTAGGGACACGCACCACAGGACTAGTGTGAGGAGCGGGAACAGGACGTACTGGACTGGGCTGACTCACTGGAGGCCTGATGCGTGGAGCTGGCTTTGGAGGCGCCAGACTGGAAACACGCACCTCAAGGCTAGTGCGAGGAGCAGGAACTGGATACACCGGGCCATGAACAATCACTGGAGGTCTGGAGCGCACAGCCTGCCCAACCCGTCCTGGGTTGTAACAGTAGCCCTGCACGAACGGAGTGCTGGCACAGGGCGAACTTGGTTGTGCAGAGGCCTGATGGCTGCCATGCGTAGAGCAGGCGCAGGGTAGCCTGGGCCTAGGAGACGCACTGGTGGCCAGATGTGCTGCGCAGGCATACTCCTACCTGGCTGGATGCCCACTCTAGCATGGCACTTGCGAGGGGCTGGGATCGCTCGCACCGGACTGTGCGTGCGCATGGGCAAGATCGTGCGCACTTCCGCATAGACCGGCGCTCTCATGATCCGCTGCTCCCCATAATAAGCACGGGGAGTTGGCTTAGGTCTACGACCTGTCTTAGCCACACTCCCCGTGTGCCCCCCCCAATTGTTTTTTTTATTGGGGCTGCCTCTCGCACTTGCCAATCGGCGCGTATAATGCCTCGTAACGGCGCCGCTCCGCCTTGGCTGCCTCCAGCTCCTCCTTAGGGCGTCGGTACTCCCCAGCCTGGTGCCATGGTCCTGCCCCATCCAAGATCTCCTCCCATGTCCATGAATCCAAGGAGCTCCTCTGCTGCTCCTTCCTCCGCTGCTTGGTCCGTTGTTGGTGGGTAGTTCTGTCACGTTCGTCGTATGGAGTGGACCAAAACGAAGCGGGAATGTTAGTGCTCATCTTCTTCTTTATTTATAAAGAAACGTGATACAAAACTCTTACACAAAAACAACGACGAAAACAGTCTCGTAAGGACAAAATAACTATACAGAGAAACAACTACCCACAAATCCCATGGACAAAACAACCCTATTAAATAGGACCTTCAATTAGAAGCAACGAGGAACAGCTGCCTCCAATTGAAGGTCAACCCAATAAACTACATAGAAATAGATAAACTAGAACAAACATAGAAATAGACTAACATACCCCAACAAACCCCGAAACACTCTAAACAAACACACCCTGCCACGCCCTGACCAAACTACAATAACAAACAACCCCTTTTACTGGTCAGGATGTGACACTATCATTGGGTGATTCAGTGACACTGGATGGATGTCCCTTTTCGTAGGCCTAGATTAGATGGTTGCATTCCATACAAGGTCATTTTTTATTGATTTTAATTTGTCAGTGTCCGCAGAGCATGCCTACCCTATCATTTGTTGTGGTATTAAATATTCTGATAATGTCTCCAGTCATTTAAAGTGTCGTAAAATTGCATAGAATGTGTTTATAAAAGGCAAAAATAAATTTACTGAATGTGTGCAAAGAATGGAGAAGAAACACCAAACAGTATTTTCTGAGAACAGTGAGGGTGTTACATTATTAGCCTAATTTATGACTATCCAATCTACTCATCACATAGGCTGTCTTACTTTAGCCTCTCTTGGGTATGTGGGACGAAATCGTCCCACCTACTCAACAGCCAGTGGAATCCCGTGGCGCGATATTCAAATACCTTAGAAATGCTATTACTTAAATTTCTCAAACATATGCCTATTTTACACCATTTTAAAGACAAGACTCTCGTTAATCTAACCACACTGTCCGATTTCAAAAAGGCTTTACAACGAAAGCAAAACATTAGATTATGTCAGCAGAGTACCCAGCCAGAAATAATCAGACACCCATTTTTCAAGCTAGCATATAATGTCACATAAACCCAAACCACAGCTAAATGCAGCACTAACCTTTGATGATCTTCATCAGATGACACTCCTAGGACATTATGCTATACAATACATGCATGTTTTGTTCAATCAAGTTCATATTTATATCAAAAATCAGCTTTTTACATTAGCATGTGAAGTTCAGAACTAGCATACCCACCGCAAACTTCCGGTGAATGTACTAAATTACTCACGATAAACGTTCACAAAAAACATAACAATTATTTTAAGAATTATAGATACAGAACTCCTTTATTCAATCGCTATGTCCGATTTTAAAATAGCTTTTCGGCAAAAGCACATTTTGCAATATTCTGAGTAGATAGCTCGCCATCACGGGATAGCTATTTTGACACCCACCAAGTTTGGCCCTCACCAAACTCAGATTTACTATAAGAAAAATTTGATTACCTTTGCTGTTCTTCGTCAGAATGCACTCCCAGGACTTCTACTTCAATAACAAATGTTGGTTTGGTTCAAAATAATCCATAGTTATGTTCAAATATCCTCTGTTTTGTTTGTGCGTTCAAGACACTATCCGAAGGGTGACGAAGGGTGACGCGCCCGACGCGTTTCGTGAAAAAAAAAAATCTAAATATTCCATTACTGTACGTCAACCGCTGTTTAAAATCAATTTTTATGCAATTTTTCTCGTAAAAAAGCGATAATATTCTGACCGGGAAACCCTGTTTTCGTTCAAAGACGAAAAAATAAAAACATGGTGTCGGCTCCTGCACGCGCCCCCAGTCTCATTGTTCTCTGATCGACCACTATCCAAATGCGCTACTGTTTTTCAGCCATGGCCTGCAAAGTCATCATTCAACGTTTTGCCGCCTTCTGAGAGCCTATGGGAGCCGTAGGAAGTGTCACGTTACAGCAGAGATCCTCAGTTTTCAATAAAGAGAGTGTAGAAGGCCAAGAAATGGTCAGAGAGGGCACTTCCTGTAAGGAATCTTCTCAGGTTTTTGCCTGCCATATGAGTTCTGTTATAGTCACAGACACCATTCAAACAGTTTTAGAAACTTTAGGTTGTTTTCTATCCAAATCAAACAATTATATGCATATTCTAGTTTCTGGGCAGTAGTAATAACCAGATTAAATCGGGTACATTTTTTATCCGGCCGTGCAAATACTGCCCCCTACCCTAGAGAGGTTATTCTGCAAATGCAATGATAGATGCATGCAATGATTTATCATGAAGGTGAATTTTTGGGTGAAAAAACAGCTCCCCAAACTTGAAACTCACGCCCCGCCTATGGTGTTGCGCATTTCATTATTGTTTATTGTCAGACTCAGACAGTCGGCCTGTTTTGTCAGCTTTGTTGTTGTAAGAGGTTGTGTAGGTGTGCTGCCTACATGGCAATAATACAACAGAGATGTTTGCAAAGGGACATTTGTGGTGTTTCTTGGTCACATGTATCCTGTGCTATCTGTTGAAGGATGCAATATGATTGCACAATTTCCCACTTAAATCTGTTGGAGTATTTTTGCTGTAAAATGTTGGCCCAGTCATTTTTACATAGGACTGGCCACACTGCAATTAATGCCTAAGCCACTGACTAACTTTCTTGAAAACAAGCTACTATCTGCCAAATCAGTGCCATAAAGGGTGGAAGAGAAGACAAGTGCAAGTGCGTATGTATATCACTTCTTCAGCACAAAGGAAACAAAGGAGAAAATATGACATTCGAGAGGGTTCAAATGAGGAGGAGGCAAATAATGCTAAGGAGGAGGGGAATAAAAGAGAAAAAGGAGAAGAAGAGGGCAACCCCACTGATAGCACAGTCCTGACAGTATTGCCATGTCCCAGTGGAGGTATTGGAAGGAATCGCTCTCTTCTAGACCTGGGTTCAAACAGTATTCATTTTCATACACTTCAGTAGACACTGGACTTCACATGATTCAGTTTTGTGATATTTTAGGTTTTCTTCACGCAAAGTGCCGCTAGCGAACATTAGCTGGCTGGCTCCCTAGCGGACGTTATTATTCGTTTCCCAGAACTGTTTGCTTTTCTCGTTAGAGCCTAACGTTAGGCATTTTTGCCACTTTGTTCATTGTTGTTTAATAACTAGCTAATGTTAGCTGGCTGGCTCGTTAGCTAATGTTACGTGACGTGTGGTCTTAAATGTTGTTTACCTAGCTACAGAGCCTTGCAAAAGTATTCATCCCCCTTGATATTTTTCCTATTTTGTTGCATCCTATTTTGTTGCATTTCTGTTTGGATTTCATGCAATGGACATACACAAAATAGTCAAAATTGGTGAAGTGAAATTAAAAAATATATATATTTTTTTAAAAATGAAAAAAGTGGTGCTCGCATATGGAATTCACCCCTTTGCTATGAAGCCACTAAATTAGATCTGGTGCAACCAATTACCTTCAGAAGTCACATAATTAGTTAAATAAAGTCCACCTGTGTGTAATCTAAGTGTCACATGATCTCAGTGTATATACAACTGTTCTGAAAGGCCCCAGAGTCTACAACACCACTAAGCAAGGGGCACCACCAAGCAAGCGTTACCATGAAGACCAAGGAGCTCTCCAAACAGGTCAGGGACTAAGTTATAAAGAAGTACAGATCAGTGTTGGGTTAAAAAATATATCTGAAACTTTGAACATCCCAAGGAGCACCATTAAATCCATTAATAAAATATAGAAAGAATATGGCACCACATCAAACCTGCAAAGAGAGGGCCGCCCACCAAAACGCATGGACCAGGCAAGGAGGGCCTTAATCAGAGAGGCACCAAAGAGACAAAAGATAACCCTGAAGGAGCTGCAAAGCGCCACAGCAAAGATTGGAGTATCTGTCCATAGGACCACTTTAAGCCATATACTCCACAGAGCTGGGATTTATGGAAGAGTGGCCAGAAGAAAAGGCATGTGGGAGACTCCCCAAACATATGGAAGAAGGTACTCTGGTCAGATGAGACTAAAATGTAGCTTTTTGGCCATCAAGGAAAACACTATGTCTGGCGCAAACCCAACACCTAACATTACCCCGAGAACACCATCCCCACAGTGAAGCATGATGGTGGCAGCATCATGCTGTGGGGATGTTTTTCATCGGCAGGGACTGTGAAACTGGTCAGAATTGAAGGAATCATGGATGGTGCTAAATACAGGGAAATTATTGAGGGAAACCTGTTTCAGTCTTCCAGAGATTTGAGACTGGGACGGAGATTCACGTTCCAGCAGGACAATGACCCTAAGCATACTGCTAAAGCAACACTCAGGTGGTTTAAGGGAAAGATTTACATGCCTTGGAATGGCCTAGTCAAAGCCCAGACCTCAATCCAATTGAGAATCTGTGGTATGACTTAAAGATTGCTCTACACCAGCGGAACCCATTAAACTTGAAGGAGCTGGAGCAGTTGTGTCTTGAAGAATGGGCAAAATCCCAGTGGCTAGATGTGCCAAGCTTATAGAGGCATACCCCAAGAGACTTGCAGCTGTAATTTCTGCAAAAGGTGGCTCCACAAAGTATTGACTCTGGGTGGGTGAATAGTTACGCACGCTCAAGTTTTCCAGTTTTTTTGTCTTATTTCTTGTTTGTTTCATGATAAAAACTATTTTGCAACTTCAAAGTGGTAGGCATGTTGTGTAAATAAAATGATACAGGTTGTAAGGCAACAAAATAGGAAAAATGCCAAGGGCGTGAATACTTTCGCAAGCCACTGTAGGTTCATTGTTTACCTAGCTAGCTATATGTCTTAAGCTAAAGTGTACTGTTAGCTAGTTAGCTAAAGTTAGCAGGCTGGCTCCCTAGCAGACGTTATTCTTGTTTCCCAGAGCTGTTTGCTTTTCTAGTTAGAGCCTAATGTTAGGCAGTGTTGGCACTTTGATCATTGTTGTTTAATTTTAACTACCTAACGTTAGCTGGTGTCAGCATTTGAGCTTTTATGTTTATTGTGGTATAGAGTAATATAAGGAGAATTCAATATAATTCTAATGCAAGAACCCAACTTATACCCCAGCTGTGCATGGCTGCATCTCACTGTAGGTTATTTGTATCTCTGTTTGTTTTTGTTTACTCTAACTAGTCTAAATATAGATTGTGCCATACCTTTATCAGTCTGATATTTTGTTTACTAGGCCTACTTGGTACTGCTGTTTTGTTTTGTTCGCATTCACAGTTGTGTAGGTATTCTAATCCAAACTGCTATTTTTTTATTTTTGTTTGCATGCTTGAATAACTAGGCTACTACTTTCGGTATTTAGTTTGCATTATTTTGGTAAGACAGCTGTGTGTACGGCTGCATTCACATAGGCTGTTTGTAATAGGGGAAATACGCTATGTCCTGTATTTTGTACCTTGTAGTCATTACCAAAATGGCCTTGTTTTCGTGTGTAGGTGCTGCCCATTGTGCTGATACAATGCAGGCCACAGATTTTGAGCCAATCTCCACTAACTGTCACTTCAACAGCACTCAATCAATGGTCTCGGAGTCTTTTGTGGTTTAGAGTGATATAAGCAGAATTCAATATAATTCCAATGCAGAAATCCCCCAACATTGTGCCCCCTAACCGATTTCAACTACCCGCTTAATCACTTTATCCTGGTGCCGGGTCTGCATTGGTCATAAACAATCAATGCATTAACAAGACGGATCAGTCAAAATCATTGGCTGCATCGCAGTTCCATTCACCTAGGATACTTTAGAACACATTTATTCTCTCTCTCCTTCAAACATTTATTTTGGGCTAATGTATAACAAACGTATAAGAAAGTGCCATACCCACAGAAGTACCAAACAAATCAATTGGATTCAACAATTTGATTCTGACCCTAAAACATGATCAAGTTGACAGTTGGGAGGAAAAGTACACTCGATAGGTGGCCAACTGTGCTCTTATTGGCTTGGGTCGAGCTCAGCCAAATACATAGTCGCATACACAGTCGCTACACAATACAGACCCAGCCAGAGAGCGAGCAAAGTTAGAAAGCGGATCACAGCAAAGTTGGAAATTAGCTTAAATGAGCGCTGTAAGATTTAAATGGAATTTAATGGGGCCTTATGTCTACCTATTTCTAGTCTTGTTTTGACAGGTAGTCTTCCAACCTCAGCTACTCTCAAAAGCAGGGAAATAGACCTTCTAATTACTCCAAAGCTGGGTGGTTGGTCATTTATAGCCTTACAAAGCTGTACATAGTAATCTACACTGAGTATACAAAACATTGAGGCACTTAAATATTGTGTCTTGGCCATTCACCCTCTGAATGGCACACATACAAAATTCATGACTCAATTGTCTCAAGGCTTAAAAATCCTTCTTTAACTTGTCTACTCCCCTTCATCTACACTGATTGAAGTACATTTAACAAGTGACATCAATAATGGATCATAGCTTTCACCTGGATTCACCTGGTCAGTATATGTCATGGACAACGCTGATGTCCTTAATGTTTTGTACACTCAGTGTATATTTTATACATTTGTTAAATTTACTGATGGTCACAAGAAACAAGATTCTATCCACTTCCTCATTTCCATTGTCACATAGAGATGTATGAAGATTGCAACGTTGTATCTATCTCGATGGCACTGACCGTGCGCTCACAGACGTCATAATGGGACAGATATGTTTTTACTACATGGCTGCTGAGTTTAAATTAAAGTGTTTGTCCACGTGAATGTGAAAGGGCATTTCAGTTGGTATGAAACCTTCCTGGTACAGTATACTAAGAAATAATGTGGATATAATGGACTCTTTCTTGTAGTTAATTCAAATAATTAAATGTAATGGTAATAGCCTGGTCTCAGGCTGTGTGCTTTATTGGCTATACGGCACAAACATATGCTATTTGTGCTATATATAGTACTACTAAACTTAGTGAATTTCAGTCAAAAGACAACAAAAGGGTGATTTAAGTAAACACCAAGTTAGCGGGCTGTATAAGGTGTTACCCAGATTGCTTTGATTGCAAGTATAAAGCATGCCATCAGGAGCCATGAGAGAGTATTTGCGCCTCACATTTTCCTGTTTCTAGTCACAATTACCTACCCTCCCTGTGCTGAAATGCCTCATTAACATTCTGAGTCACAACCCACACGAAGAATGGCTGTCTGGCTATCTATTTACAGTATCTCCCATCTCTTTTTGTTTGTCTATATCTCTATTTCTCCCCCTCAGTCTCTCTTTCACTGTGAAACAGTCTTAGACATCCTTCAATTTGATGGAAACAATGCATTGTAGACAAATGTGTTTGTGCAAATGAGCGAGTAGAATGTGTGCTTGAATACAATAAAGGATGTGTATGATGATGACTGTGTGTGTGAGAGAGAGAGAGCCATGAATGGAACGAGAGAGTGAGCTCTAGGGTGGGTGTGCGCACATGCACATCCTTGGGTGTGTTTTAACTTCACTAGGGTAGGGGGCAGCATTCAGAATTTTGAATGAAAAGCATGCCCAAATAAAACTGCCTGCTACTCAGGCCCAGAAGCTGGGATATGCATATAATTGGTAGATTTGGATAGAAAACTCTAAAGTTTCCAAAACTGTTAAAATAATGTCTGGGTATAACAGAACTGATATTGCAGGTGAAAACCTGAGGAAAATCCATCCAGGAAGTATTATTATTTTGAAAGGCTGTTTTTCCATTGAAAGCCTACCCACCATACAAAGACTTAGGACCCAGTTCACGATCTCTATGGCTTCCTCTACATGTGGCCAGTCTTTAGGCATTGTTTCAGGCTTTTACTCTGAAAAATGAGGGAGATACAGCACTTTCAATGAGTGGACAGTGGACATTTCCAGACATGAGTCCAGCGTGTAATCGGGAGCGCACATTTCTTGTTTCTCCTTTTCTATTGACGAAGCTTTTGTCCGGTTGAAATATTATTGATTATTTATGACAAAAACAACCTGAGGATTGATTTTAAACATCGTTTGACATGTTTCTATTAACTTTTATTGGACTTTTTGGACTTTCGTCTAGATGTTGAGAGCACGCTTTGTGCTTTTGGATTACTGAAGTAAACGCACCAACAAAACGTTTTTTGGACATAAAGAGGGACATGTGTATCTTTCATCAATGTTTATGATGAGTATTTCTGTAATTTGATGTGTCTCTCTGCATTTTCATTAGATGTTATTTGAGACAATGATTACTGAACATAGCGCGCCAATTTCAACTGAGGTTTTTGGACATAAAGATTAACTTTATCGACCAAAACAAACATTATTGTGTAACATGAAGTCCTGTGAGTGCCATCTGATGAAGATCATCAAAGGTTAGTGATTAATTTAATCGCTATTTCTGACTTTTGTGAGCCCTCTCCTTGGCTGGAAAATGGTTTTCTGTGACTAGGCGCTGACCTAACATAATCGCATGGTGTGCTGTCGCCGTAAAGCTTTTTTGAAATCGGCCACTGTGGTTGGATTAACAAGAAGTGTATCTTTAAAATGGTGTATAATACTTGTATGTTTGAAGAATTTTAATATATGGGATTTCTGTTTTGAATTTGGCGCCCTGCAATTTCACTGGCTGTAGTCGAGGTGGGACGCTACCGTCCCACTGATTCCAGAGAGGTTTTAAAGACAATCTCTTACATCTAGACGTTCCGCTAGCGGAACACCTGCTCCAATATCCAATGATAGGCGTGGCGCGAATTACAAATTCCTCAAAAATCCCAAAACGTCAATTTTTCAAACATATGACTATTTTACACCCTTTTAAAGACAAGACTCTCCTTTATCTAACCACACTGTCTGATTTCAAAAAGGCTTTACAGCGAAAGCAAAACATTAGATTATGTCAGCAGAGTACCCAGCCAGAAATAATCAGACACCCATTTTTCAAGCTAGCATATAATGTCACAAAAAACAAAACCACAGCTAAATGCAGCACTAACTTTTGATGATCTTCATCAGATGACACTCCTAGGACATTATGTTATACAATACATGCATGTTTTGTAAAATCAAGTTCATATTTATATCAAAAACCAGCTTTTTACATTAGCATGTGACGTTCTGAACTAGCATTCCCACCGAACACTTCCGGTGAATTTACTAAATTACTCACGATAAACGTTCACAAAAAACATAACAAATATTTTAAGAATTATAGATACAGAACTCCTTACGGTAATGGAATATTTTGAAATTTTTTGTCACGAAACACGCCGGGCGCGTCACCCTTCTTTACCCTTCGGATAGTGTCTTGAACGCACAACAAAACGCCGCTATTTGGATATAACTATGGATTATTTGGAACCAAACCAACATTTGTTATTGAAGTAGAAGTCCTGGGAGTGCATTCTGACGAAGAACAGCAAAGGTAATAACATTTTTCTTCTAGTAAATCTGAGTTTGGTGAGCACCAAACTTGGTGGGTGTCAAAATAGCTAGCCATGATGGCCGGGCTATCTACTCAGAATATTGCAAAATGTGCTTTCACCGAAAAGCTATTTTAAAATCGGACACCGCGATTGCATAAAGGAGTTCTGTATCTATAATTCTTAAAATAATTGTTATGTTTTTTGTGAATGTTTATCGTGAGTAATTTAGTAAATTCACCGGAAGTGTTCGGTGGGAATGCTAGTTCTGAACGTCACATGCTAATGTAAAAAGCTGTTTTTTGATATAAATATGAACTTGATTGAACAAAACATGCATGTATTGTATAACATAATGTCCTAGGAGTGTCATCTGATGAAGATCATCAAAGGTTAGTGCTGCATTTAGCTGTGGTTTTTGTTTTTTGTGACATTATATGCTAGCTTGAAAAATGGATGTCTGATTATTTCTGGCTGGGTACTCTGCTGACATAATCTAATGTTTTGCTTTCACTGTAAAGCCTTTTTGAAATCGGACAGTGTGGTTAGATAAAGGAGAGTCTTGTCTTTAAAATGTTGTAAAATAGTCATATGTTTGAAAAATTGAAGTTTTAGGATTTTTGAGGAATTTGTAATTCGCGCCACGCCTATCATTGGATATTGGAGCAGGTGTTCCGCTAGCGGAACGTCTAGATGTAAGAGGTTATGGTGAAGTGAAAACGTCTAGGAGCAACTACGGCTCAGCCGTGAAGTGGTAGGCCACACAAGCTCACAGAACGGGACCGCCAAGTGCTGAAGCATGTAAAAATGTTTGTCCTCAATTGCAACACTCACTACCAAGTTCCAAACTACCGAGCATGCTACCGAGCAGCAATGCGCAATGCCAAGATTCGGCTGGAGTGGTGTAAAGCGTTCCACCATTGGACTCCATTGAGCAGTGGAAACGCGTATTCTGTAGTGATGAATAGTGCTTCAACATCTGGCCATCCGATGGACGGATTTGGGTTTGGCGGATGCCAGAGAACGCTACCTGCCTGAATGCATAGTGCCAACAGTAAAGTTTGGTGGAGGAGGAATAATGGTCTGGGGCTGTTTTTCATGGTTCAGGCTAGGCCCCTTAGTTCTAGTGAAGGGACCTTTTTACACTACAGCATACAATGACATTGTAGATGATTCTGTGCTTCCAATTTTGTGGCAACAGTTTGGGGAAGACCCTTTACTGTTTCAGCATGTCAATGCCTACATGCACAAAGCGAGTTCTATACAGAAATGGCTTGTCAAGATTGGTGTGCAAGAACTTGACTGGCCTGCACAGAGCTCTGACCTCAACCTTATTAAACACCTTTTGGATGAATTGGAATGCCGACTGCAAGCCATGCCCAATCGCCCAATATCAGTGCTCGACCTCACTAATGCTCTTGTGGCTGAATGGAAACAAGTCCCTGCAGCAATATTCCAACATCTGGTGGAAAGCCTTCTCAGAAGAGTGGAGGCTGTTATAGCAGGACCAACTCCATATTAATGCCCGTGATTTTGGAATGAGATGTTAGACGAGCAGCATTCGTTTTCACTGATCTAATTACCTTGGTAAACAGTTTAAAATAGCAATAAGGGACCTCAGGGGTTTATGGCCAATATACCATGGCTAAGTGCTGTATCCAGGCACTCCGCCGTGGTATATCAGCCATGGTATATTAGCCATATACCACACCCCCTCGGGCCTTATTGCTTAAATATGAGATGGGAGGAGGAATATACCCCATAGGCACTAAAATATGACCAGTTTAACCAATAACCACTAGTGGGAAATAAACTCAAAACTGACCCTAGTTCTGTGTATGGGGGGGTATTTCATTCTACTCACTGGCTTCACTGGTGTACCGGACATCCCTGCAGCCCCCACAAGGCGGTGGGGCCCATAATATCTGGGTACCCATGTGCCTGTCATCAGGCACAGTAACCCTCCAAAAAGTCATTCATAAACCTATTTAATTTCCATATGTACTAGGAAACTAAGTGTTTGTTTCTTGGGCTTCAGGGATGTGACCGAAAAAGGGCCTTAGGCCTTGAAAAAGAAAACATTTAACTGACAGAAAGTAAGGGGATATCGGTAAACAAATGCTGTGGTCAAAAACGCATATCAGACTGAGCCTAAACCTTCTTTGGTAGTTCTTTATGAGTTTTAGTGAACAGTTACAGTGTAAAAACAGCTTGTTTGCGGTGGCAGCACCAGAGAAACTGGGCAGAAAGAAGTGGTGCTTCAAATATAGCAGTTCTATTATTGAGCCTCTCATTCACCTTAATTGCCGGCCTCAACACGTTACGGAAAGAGATTGACTGAATAGGAAGCTCTGGGGATACTGGTCAGCCAATAAATTGGCAGATGAAAACATCATCTTTAGCAGACAACAGTTCCTGAGGGCTTGAACAAAAAAAGGGATTTTCTATTTCATTTATACTGGTGAACTGGAAATTGAGTTGTGTGGTTGCAATATCAACAGTCCCTTATCTCTGGTATATCCAGGGGCGGAAATCCCAGGGGGGACGGGGGGGGACACGACCCCCCCATCCTGGGAAAAATATTATTTGTCCCCCCCAATATATCACTGTAAACATAACTATGTAATTTAAATAATATTAATAATACGCAATGAAAGCAACTGTGCTGATTATAGACACTTATTAATAGCTCGTTTTTAAGTTTCAAAAGATTGTGACCCCCCCGCCCTTTGCCTCACAATGGTTTGATCCACGTCAGTTAGGTGCATTGATGCCAGTTCCTTAGTTGGCAAGGTAACAGAGGGTTCGTATCTACTGTCTGAAAGGCACTCAATGCACCTAACTGACGTGAGGTAAATCCAGTTAATCGCGCCAGGGTTCACACACACACTAGCTGAATTTGCAGAGCTAGCACGCAAATATTAACTGTTAAGCTAGCTAGTAACTATTCCATTTATGTGGCGTCGTCAAAGATGGAATCTTTGCTATCGTCAATTTATTCCAAGATCAGCATGCATGTAAGTTAGTGCTTCAAAGTCCCTGTGATAAGGTTAGTGATAAACTGAACAGAACTACACTCTCTTCTACCATTGTCTTAAATATATTTAATGGTCTCGTTGCAAAAGCAAAATTGTCGCAAGGGAACTTTTATTTATTTATTTTATTTCACCTTTATTTAACCCGGGTAGCAAAGATTATAGCAAACACCACTGAAACGGAATTGGTGCTCGCTAGCTTTGCAAATTCAGCTATTGTTGGAAGCCAGCCAATATGAAACAAACGATTAAAATTACAAAAGGTTGCAGCATATGTTGTGTAAATGGTGAACTCATACAGCTGTCAACTCTTGTCACTGCAATCCGTTTCACATTTGCTAGCTACCTTTTAGATCGAAGCCCATATAGAATGATAGAAGATAAGATGATAAAAGCCCATGTCCTACTGTAAATAACCTACACACTGTGTGTGTGTAGCCAGCCAGGTAGAAAAATGGCAGAAAAAAGACGGACATCAGAGTATTTTTCAGTACACCAAAACGCAAAGTAAGAACCCTAGTAGCCTAATATCTCAGACTAGTTGATAAAATGTTCATAAGAAAGAAGTGAAATGCTAATGGAAATATTTCACAATGATGTCATTAGGCAGAGCAGGCAACAGATGGCACACAGACAGCAGAGTTGGGGACAGATAGGCAGGGACAGACTGGCAGAGACAGGGAGTCTCAGGTAAGTTTGTTGAGTCTTTGTTTGGCAATATTATGAAAGGTTCTCAATTTTTTTTAACTTCTAAAATAGGAACATAATTGGAATATGCCATAGATACCCCCACTCTCAACTTAAACTGGTGACTGAACTAAGATTTGTTAAAGGCAATGGTATTGCTGTTGTGATTAGTTGTGTAGTTTTGGGTACCGGTAGTTAGGAGTACAGCAAACACCTTATTTCTTTGGTTCCTCAATATACATTTACCATATTACAACGTAGGCTATGTGTTACAGCACTACTTTTGGTGTCCCCCTCAGTAATTGCTCTTGAGAAAATGTCATGTAATTGTCCCCTCCAAAGTTGATATCAGATTTTTGCCCCTGTGTATATCTTGGCATGCATCATTCAAGACTAAGTTTAAATTGTATGCAGCGCAATGGACAAATAATGCCCAATGTTTCAGGAAAGTCTGTGTTGTCAATACTCAGTAGAGAAAACAGTCATGCCGCAAACTGGACCTACAGGCCATGGTGAAAACATTTGCACACAAAAATGCAAGGCGATGCAGTCGAATACTGTAGGCCTCTATGTAGAAAAAAAGAGAGAGAAGCACAGACGCTTTTCTAAGAGAAAGAGGACTTCAGGAGACTTTTAATTTGATGTAATTTACATTTTAGTCATTTAGCAGATGCTCTTATCCAGAGCGACTTACAGTAGTGAATGCATCCATTTCATTTCATGCATTTGTTTTTGTACTGGCCCCCTGTGGGAACTGAACCCACAACCCTGGTGTTGCACACACCATGCTCTACCAACTGAGCCACAGGGAAGGCCTGAATATTACAGCCCATTTGTGTAGGCTATTATTTCCCAGACAAAATCTTCTGAGTTCAACAATAAAGTGGCTGAATTCATCCTCAAACCGACTTGTTTTTTCCTCATTGTTAGGTTATTTGATGTGTAATTTTTATAAAATGTTCATGAATAGCAGCTAAATAACAGCTTAATACGGTATATATTAAGTTATACTGCACAATGAAACAATTCCTAGTAAGCTAGAGTTTAGGGTGGACTGACTGTATTCTTTGTCATTAAAAAACTGACTGGTTTTACATATTTATGTTTTTTGAATGCACAGATCGCTTTGTATATTCTGAAAGAAACTACCGGTAGTTCGAAAATTTGGCATCATACTTCTGTCATACTGCTTTGTTGACAACTCAAATTTCCTCCATGTACCGGTATTCAGCCAAACAGCGGCCGCTGACTATGTCCCAAAAGTCACACTTTTCCCTATGCCCTCATCAAAAGTAGTGCACTATATTGGGAATAGGGTGCCATTTGGGATACATACCCAGTCTTCCTTAAAAAAAATATATATATATATATTAAAAAAAACTAACATTTTGTTATTTCTAACATAAATTGGGGGGGTTTATTACATAAAACCGGAAATTACTTTTGGATATCAGAGTGACAGTAACTCACCAGCATTACAACCAGGAATACAACTTTCCCAAATTGTATCCTTTGTTTCGTACCCCTCAAGGGAATTGAACTGATTCCAGAGGCTGATCCAAAACACCGCCAGCGCAGAAAAGGTATTCAGAGTGGACTCCTAGTTTGACTCAGGAGGCACGCACACCACCCACTGCTTCCGAGTATATTACTCGCTAATGTTCTGTCTCTGGATAATAAAGTTGACGAGCTCAGGGCTAGGATCTCCTTCCAGAGAGACATCAGGGATTGTACCATACTCTGTTTCAGGGAAACATGGCTCTTTCAGGATATAGGGTCTGAGCCCATACAGCCAGTTGGGTTTTCAGTTCATCTCGCAGACAGGAGTAAAGATCTCTCAGGGAGGAAGAAGGGTGGGGGTGTATGTTTCATGATTAACTACTCATGGTGTGATTTTGAAAACACACAGAAACTCAAGTCCTTTTGTTCACTCGACCTTGAATACCTCACAATGAAATGCTGACCGTATTACCTCCCAAGAGAATTATTTTTGGTTATAGTCAGTCGTGTATTTTCCCCCTCAAGCTGATACCACGACAGCCCTCAAAGAACTACATTGGACTCTATGCAAACTGGAAACCACATATCCTGAGGCCACATTTATTGTAGGGAGTTTAACAAAGCTAATCTGAGAAAAATGCTACCGAAGTTCTACCGACACATTGACTGTAGAACTCACTCTGAGAAAACATTGGACCACTGCTTTCTTTCAACTTTTTGAAATGCCTACAAGGCCCTTCCCCGCTCTCCCTTCGGCAAATCCGATCACGACTCCATTTTGCTTCTCCCTTCCTATAGGCAGAAAGTACCCGTGCTACAGACTATTCAACGCTGGTCTGATCCATGCTTACAGATTGTTTTGAAAACGCGGACTGGGATATGTTCCCGGGTAACCTCTAAAAATAATATTGAGGAATACACGGATACGGTGACTGAGTTTATCAGGAAATGTATAGCAGATGTTGTACTCACTGTGACTATTAAAACCTACCCAAACCAGAAACTGTGGATAGATGGCAGCATTCTCTCAAAACTGAAAGCACGAACAACAGCATTCAACCATGGCAAGGTGACTGGGAATATGGCTGAATACAAACAGTGTAGTTATTCCGTAAGGCAACAATGTACAATACCACTCATTTGGGCGCTGTTTCATTCAAAACATATTGCAAATGTCATATGGCAAATTGCAAGTGTCACACAGCAAAAATCCAATAGATGGCGAGCGTGCTCGACCGTAACTTTTTCTTATTGCAAATGTAACACAAGTCAAGACCCAAGAGTAAAATTTAGAAAATATGTTTTTTTTCCCGAAAACTTATCACTCCCTTAAAAAGTGCTTTCTGGACCATTTTTCGATATTCTTTCGATTGTTCTTGTCAATTACACATGTATAAGAACTGTATGAACATACATTTGTCATATTTTATTGAATTTTTTTAACTTTTCCATAAGGCATATATTTTGTCCATTTGCAATATGATTTCATAGGAAGTCAAAAGTCGAAGTCAAAGTCACTTTTTTTTCGCCAAATGCCATAAGAAATGTCCAAATGCAATACGAAAGTATTGAATGTGCCATATCAGGATGTTTGTCCATTTGCCATGTACGATCATAGGAAGTCGGTTTCCAAACCCAAAAGTCAGTGAACCATGTCCAAATGGCATTTATAGTGCCCAAATGATATATAGCCCTATGTTAAGCCATGCATCAACCTAGATGGTCTATTTGTCATGTATGATGAGGGAGACGTGGGACTCTGTTGTTTTTTAAAAGATTTTTTTAAAAACATCTAAAATGACCAGGGGCACCCCTATTGGATGGGCACTGGTGGGGGGTGCTCCCTACCAAACCATAGACCCATTGCTCCCACTAAAGGCATTACAAACCATTTTAAAAATGTGCTTTTGATAACCCATTCCAATCACCAGGTGCACGGCTGTCCATTTGCAATATGTTTCAATGGGCATTTACCATCACGAATTTGACATGCTCAAAAAACTGCAGGAATGCGAAATTGACTGGCCCGATGAACTTGGGATGGCCAGGCAGTGATTCTGGTTCCTCTCCATCGCTCGTTGGTGTTGATTTCAGAATGTCATTTTGGTGATGGTCTATCACTGTTTAAACATATTGCAAATGGACAAAAGTCAGCCAGAAAGTCACCGTCCATCAGTCAATTAGATATCATTCTGACACCAAACTGATACAAACTGACACCAGACCCACTTTTCCAACTCGATTATAAGCCAACTATCACATATTTCAGAGCAGGCCCATAATTCACAGCACCTTCTGTTTAAAGCACAATAAAAGCATAAAACACATAGTTACGTTCTAGCCGCGGGTTCAGTTCTGACATTATGTGTAGGCCTAGCTGAGGCGACCCCGAATCCCAAGTTTCGGCTCGATAGGTCATTTGGAGCCAGAGCAGCGTCCTTAATTGGTGCTGAAAATCCAAATTTTACGGGCGTTGCTACGGGTCCTTGAATGAGCTATTGGACAGAAACATTGGGATCCATCTCTATGGGCCGAGGCGGTCTCAATGCACTGTCACGTCCTGACCAGTAAAAGGGGTTATTTGTTATTGTAGTTTGGTCAGGGCGTGGCAGGGGGTGTTTGTTTTGTGTGGTTCGGGTTTTATGTTTTATGTTCTATATTTTCTATTTCTGTGTGTTTATCTACTTTTTCTATTTCTATGTTGGGGTTTTGGTAGGACTTCCAATTAGAGGCAGCTGGTTGTCGTTGCCTCTAATTGGAGGCCATATTTAGTTGGGTTAGTTTTCTCTTGTGTTTTGTGGGTGGTTGTTTCCAGCATAGTCTGTGCACCTTACTGGAGTGGTCAAAATGAATTGAAGTTATTGCAAATGTACGAGGCTATTTCTCGGTCTGAGAACCTTCTAGAGTCACTTAACTCACCGTGCACTATCAACTTCAGCTCTAGAACAGGTTTCTAAAGTTTCAGAGCTCTAGGTCTGACGGTTCTTTGATAGTTCGAACCAAGGTAACTATTGCAGGCTCTGTATTTCTCTAAGCCCCACACTGTGTCACTCCATCCTAGCTGTGTATGTGTGTGTGTGAGTTTTTCTTGGAAATCTGATGGGATAAATGACTGATTTACAGTTCATGAGGGTTGCCTAATCACACATATGAAGTTTTGGAAAGATGTGACTTTTTTAACCCTTCGAAACTGCCAATGTGACCCCAATTTAAGGCACTTCCGGTTGGCACAGGAAGCTAAAAGTAAACACATATCCTCATTGGGGTAGGCTTTTACAGAATCGTGAGTTTAAAGTCTTTATGTTAAGAACTCCTCAACCTTCCTCTCCTCCCTTTCTGCATCCTTTGATTTTCTCTGTCCCCTATCCTCCAGGCCGGCTCGGTCCTCCCCTCCTGCTCCGTGGCTCGACGACTCACTGCGAGCTCACAGAACAGGGCTCCGGGCAGCCGAGCGGAAATGGAGGAAAACTCGCCTCCCTGCGGACCTGGCATCCTTTCACTCCCTCCTCTCTACATTCTCCTCTTCTGTCTCTGCTGCTAAAGCCACTTTCTACCACTCTAAATTCCAAGCATCTGCCTCTAACCCTAGGAAGCTCTTTGCTACCTTCTCCTCCCTCCTGAATCCTCCTCCCCCCCCTCCTCCCTCTCTGCGGATGACTTCGTCAACAATTTTGAAAAGAAGGTTGACGATATCCGATCCTCGTTTGCTAAGTCAAACGACACCGCTGGTCCTGCTCACACTGCCCTACCCTGTGCTTTGACCTCTTTCTCCCCTCTCTCTCCAGACGAAATCTCGCGTCTTGTGACGGCCGGCCGCCCAACAACCTGCGCACTTGACCCTATCCCCTCCTCTCTTCTCCAGACCATTTACGGAGACCTTCTCCCCTACCTCACCTCGCTCATCAACTCATCCTTGACCGCTGGCTACGTCCCTTCCGTCTTCAAGAGAGCGAGAGTTGCACCCCTTCTGAGAAAACCTACACTCGATCCCTCCCATGTCAACAACTACAGACCAGTATCCCTTCTTTCTTTTCTCTCCAAAACTCTTGAACGTGCCGTCCTTGGCCAGCTCTCCTGCTATCTCTCTCAGAATTACCTTCTTGATCCTAATCAGTCAGGTTTCAAGACTGGGCATTCAACTGAGACTGCTCTTCTCTGTGTCACGGAGGCTCTCCGCACTGCTAAAGCTAACTCTCTCTCCTCTGCTCTCATCCTTCTAGACTTATCTGCTGCCTTTGATACTGTGAACCATCAGATCCTCCTCTCCACCCTCTCCGAGTTGGGCATCTCCGGCGCGGCCCACGCTTGGATTGCGTCCTACCTGACAGGTCGCTCCTATCAGGTGGCGTGGCGAGAATCTGTCTCCGCACCACGCGCTCTCACCACTGGTGTCCCCCAGGGCTCTGTTCTAGGCCCTCTCCTATTCTCGCTATACACCAAGTCACTTGGCTCTGTCATATCCTCACATGGTCTCTCCTATCATTGCTATGCAGATGACACACAATTAATCTTCTCCTTTCCCCCTTCTGATAACCAGGCGGTGAATCGCATCTCTGCATGTCTGGCAGACATATCAGTGTGGATGACGGATCACCACCTCAAGCTGAACCTCGGCAAGACGGAGCTGCTCTTCCTCCCGGGGAGGACTGCCCGTTCCATGATCTCGCCATCACGGTTGACAACTCCCTTGTGTCCTCCTCCCAGAGTGCTAAGAACCTTGGCGTGATCCTGGACAACACCCTGTCGTTCTCCACTAACATCAAGGCGGTGACCCGATCCTGTAGGTTCATGCTCTACAATATTCTTAGAGTACGACCCTGCCTCACACAGGAAGCGACGCAGGTCCTAATCCAGGCACTTGTCATTTCCCGTCTGGATTACTGCAACTCGCTGTTGGCTGGGCTCCCTGCCTGTGCCATTAAACCCCTACAACTCATCTAGAACGCCGCAGCCCGTCTGGTGTTCAACCTTCCCAAGTTCTCTCACGTCACCCCGCTCCTCCGCTCTCTCCACTGGCTTCCAGTTGAAGCTCGCATCCGCTACAAGACCATGGTGCTTGCCTACGGAGCTGTGAAGGGAACGGCACCTCCATACCTTCAGGCTCTGATCAGGCCCTACACCCAAACAAGGGCACTGCTTTCATCCACCTCTGGCCTGCTGGCCCTTATACCTCTGAGGAAGCACGGTTCCCGCTCAGCCCAGTCCAAACTGTTCGCTGCTCTGGCACCCCAATGGTGGAACAAGCTCCCTCACGACGCCAGGACAGCGGAGTCAATCACCACCTTCCGGAGACACCTGAAACCCCACCTCTTTAAGGAATACCTGGGATAGGATAAAGTAATCCTTCTAACCCCCCCCCCCTTAAAAGATTTAGATGCACTATTGTAAAGTGGTTGTTCCACTGGATATCATAAGGTGAATGCACCAATTTGTAAGTCGCTCTGGATAAGAGCGTCTGCTAAATGACTTAAATGTAAATGTAAGAACTGACTGATTTACACAGGGTTGAATGCAGTGATTTTCACAATTTGCAGGTTGGTTATATCAAAACACCTTTAGGGTGTTTTTAACAACTTCCGGTTGCTCCAGGAAGCTTAGAATCGACACAAGTAGACGTCATAGTGGCCTGATGGATTGTCATCGAAGACAGGCATTCATAACCCACATACGCTTCAGGTTGAATTTAGGGGAAAAGGCAATGTATTCCTATGGGGAGAGATGTCATTGTAATCTGTTAGATAAAAAAATATGTTTTTACTGTTAACCTGTTGGGGCTAGGGGGCAGTATTTTCACAGCCGGATAAAATTTGTACCCGATTTAAACTGGTTACTACTCTTGTTCAGAAATGAGAAAATGCAAAAAATTAGTAGATTTGGATGGAAAACACTCTAAAGTTTCTAAAACTGTTTGAATGGTGTCTGTGAGTATAACAGAACTCATATGGCAGGCCAAAACCTGAGAAGATTCCATACAGGAAGTGCCCTGTCTGACAATTTGTTGTCCTTCTGTTGCATCTCTATCAAAAATACAGCATCTGTGCTGTAACCTGACACTTTCTGAGGCTTCCATTGGCTCTCTAAAGCCGCCAGAAAGTGGAATGGGGTGTCTGCTGTCTCTGGGCAAAGTACAGCAGCTCTGTTTGTGAGTGGTCAGCCTGGGACAGTAAGACTGAGATGCACATTCACGAGACTTCTCAATTTTTTTAAATTACAGCCTTTGAATGAATACAACGTTGCCCGGTTGGAATATTTTCGCTATTTTACGAGAAAAATAGCATAAAAATTGATTTTAAACAGCGTTTGACATGCTTCTAAGTACGGTAATGGAATATTTTGAATTTTTTTGTCACGAAATGCGCTCGGGCGTTACCCTTCGGATAGTGACCTGAACGCACGAACAAAACGGAGGTATTTGGATATAACTATGGATTATTTGGAACCATAACAACATTTGTTGTTGAAGTAGAAGTCCTGGGAGTGCATTCTGACGAAGAACAACAAAGGTAATCCAATTTTTCTAATAGTAAATCTGAGTTTAGTGAGCCCCAAACTTGGTGGGTGTCAAATTAGCTAGCCTGTGATGGCCGAGCTATGTACTCAGAATATTGCAAAATGTGCTTTTGCCGAAAAGCTATTTTAAAATCTGACATAGCGTTTGCATAAAAGAGTTCTGTATCTATAATTCTTAAAATAATTTATGTATTTTGTCAACGTTTATCATGAGGAATTTAGTAAATTCACCGGAAGTTTTCGGTGGGTATGCTAGTTCTGAACATCACATGCTAATGTAAAAAGCTGTTTTTTGATATAAATATGAACTTGATTGAACAAAACATGCATGTATTGTATAACATAATGTCCTAGGAGTGTCATCTGTTGAAGATCATCAAAGGTTAGTGCTGCATTTAGCTGTGGTTTTGGTTTTTGTGACATATATGCATGCTTTGAAAATGGCTGTGTGATTATTTTTGGCAGGGTACTCTCCTGACATAATCTAATGTTTTGCTTTCGCTGTAAAGCCTTTCTGAAATCGGACAGTGTGGTTAGATTAACGAGAGTCTTGTCTTTCAAGTGGTGTAAAATAGTCATGTGTTTGAGAAATTGAAGTTATAGTATTTATGAGGTATTTGTATTTCGCGCCACGCGATTCCACTGGCTGTTGACTAGGTGGGACGCAAGCATAATAAATGTAATATAACAGAATCATTAAAAGCTTTAAAGGAACCTGTAATCACACCTGTATAGTACAAGAAAAGCAAATATACAAAAGAAATAGACACACATTGTAATCCAGATGCATGCCTGGATAAGAAGTGTCAATCAATATAATGAATGTACTTATGACTATAACCTGGTGGGTGCTGATATAATCAATATAATGAATGTACTTGTGACTGCAGCCTGGTAGGGGCACCTATTCTTTTTTTAACCAAACTGTCACAGTTGTGCCACCAATATAATCGATTCAGTGATTTGTAGAGTGTTAACCTCTTGACGGTCCCCTAGGATAGGGGGTGCCAGAGCGCATTTTGAAAAACATGTGTGCCCATTTTAAACGGCCTACTACTCAAACTCAGAAGCTAGGATATACATATAATTAATACTTGTGGATAGAAAACACCCTAAGGTTTCTAAAACTTTTTGAATGGTGTCTGTGAGTATAACAGAACTCATATGGCAGTCAAAACCCCGAGACAGATCGAAACAGGAAGTGGAATTCTGAATTGCGGACTCAACTTCATCACGTTGCCTATTAATCACACCGTGAGCTATGGTTCATTGAGCACTTCCTATTGCTTCCACTAGATGTCCCCAGTCTTTACAAAGTGATTTGAGTCTCCTACTGTGAAAACTGACAGAATGACACGCTGTGGAACGTGGTCACACGGAGAGGGCCATCACCATTATGACGCCGGCGCCCCTTGCTACCCTCTGCTTTCGAAACGTTTTGAAACACAATGCAATCATCCCCCTCGAATCTTATTGGTGCTCTAGTTGAAAAAGGCCCTAAAGATTTATGTTATACAACGTTTGAACGAACCTAAATAAGAAAAAAATGCATTTTGTTGAAAGAGTAGCCCCGCGCACGTCGGAACTTTTGGTGCAGCTTTCAGAACGCGCTAACAACAACAAGCTAATGGAACATAAAGGATGAACTTTTTCGAACTAAAATACATTTGTTGTGGACCTGGGATTCCTGGAAGTGCCTAAGGATGAAGATAATCAAAGGTAAGGGATTATTGACAATAGTATACAAGACTAGATTTGATATGCGATTGTTCCAAGATGGCGCTGACCAGTATTGCTAGCCTTCCCTGTAGCTCAGTTGGTAGAGCATGGTGTTTGCAACACCAGGGTTGTGGGTTCGATTCCCACGGGGGACCAGCACAGAAAAAAAAAAATGTATGAAATGTATGCATTCACTACTGTAAGTCACTCTGGATAAGAGTGTCTGCTAAATGACTAAAATGTAAATGTAAAAATGTCTATTGTTCTGAGTATCGCATCCCCTTTTATCACAAAGTGTGATTACCCAGTAAAGTTATTTTTAAATCTGGCATTACAGGTGCTTTCAAGAGATATTCATCTATAAATCTTAGAATGACAATATTTCATTTTAAAAATGTTTTCGAATAGTAATTTAGTAAATTGTAGCGCTGTTTCATCGGATGCATTTGAGGGAAAATAGTTTGCCAACGTTACGCACCGATGTAAAATGCTGTTTTTATATATAAATATGAACTTTATCGAACAAAAGAATGCATGTATTGTGTAACATGATGTCCTAGGTGTGTCATCTGATGAAGATTGTCAAAGGTTAGTGCTGCATTTAGCTGTTTTTTGGTTATTTGTGATGCATGTGGTTGGTCGGAAAATGTGGCTACTTTTACAATATACTCCTCTAACATAATCTAATGTTTTGCTTTTGCTGTAAAGCCTTTTTGAAATCGGACAACGTGGTTCGATTCAGGAGAGGTGTATCTATAAAATGATATAATTTGGAAAAAAAATGAAAAAAAAAATTATTACATTTTGTTGTGCTAATGGCGATAGAATTTTTCGCTGGATGCATACGGGACGGAGGCCGCACAGGGGTTAAATGATTTGTAGAGGCGGGAAAAGCCCACCTCAAAGAAAGAACTTAGGGTTGGAAACAATAGTGGCGCGAAGCCAAAAAGATAGAAGTGACTATGTATGTAATGTAAGGATGAAACTGTATAAAAGGAGTGTGCTGAGGCTGGGAAAAACTGTTGATCCATGGACCAGCTCGGCTTGTTACTTTGTAGTAAAGTCTACTTTGAATTAGCAAGTTCCGGTATCTGAAAAATGTTATTGAACTAATATTTCTACGACACCGTGTGTAAATAAAGCCGGGAAAAGCCTAATTTTATGTGTTTTCATTTCAGGCAGTAAGGCAATGAAAGGTGAACATTTTGAAAGGGGCTGGTGACTTTCTATACCCGCTGTATATGGCAAGGTCTATAGACAATCACGGACTACAAAGGGAAAACAAGCCACGTCGCGGACACTGACGTCTTGCTTCCGGATAAGCTAAACACCTTTTTCGCTGGCTTTGTGGATAACACAGTGCCACCAAAGTGGCAAGCTACCCAGGACTGTGGGTTCTCATTCTCTGTGGACGATGTAAGACATTTCTATCGGCCCAGACGGCATCCCTAGCCACGTCCTCAGTGTGCAGACCAGCTGGCTCCCTATCCAAGTCTGTTGTCCCCATTTGTTTCAAGTTGGCCATCATTGTTCCTGTACCCAAGAAAGTAACTGAACTAAATGACTGTCGCCCCATAGCACTCATTTCTGTCATCATGCTTTGAGAGACTAGTCAGGTATCATATCACCGCTACCTTATACCCTAGATACAATTCAATTTGCTTACTGCCCCAATAGATCCACAGATGATGGAATCGCCATCGCATTGCACACTGCCCTATCCCATCTGAACAAGAGGAATACTTATGTAAGAATGCTGTTCACTGACTATAGCTCAGCACTCAACACCATATTACCCTCCAAGCTCATCATTAAGCTCGGGGCCCTGGGTCTGAACCCCACCCTGTGAAACTGGGTCCTGGACTTCCTGAAGTGCCGCCCGCAAGTGGTGAAGGTAGGAAACAACACCTCCACTTGGCTGATCCTCAACAGAGGGGCACCACAAGGGTGGGTGCTCAGTCATCTCCTGTACTCCCTGTTCACCCATGACTGTGTGGCTACGCACGCCTCCAACTCAATCATGAACATAACAGTAGTAGGCCTGATTACCAACAATGACGAGACAGCCTACGGGGAGGAGGTGAGGGCCCTGGGAGTGTGGTGCCAGGAAATGACTCACTCAACATCAACAAAACAACATCAACAAAACATCAACAAAACAAAGGAGCTGATCGTGGACTTCAGGAAACAGCAAAGGGAGCACCCCCCTATCCACATCGACAGGACAGCAGTGAAGGTGGAAAGTTTTAAGTTCCTCGGCATACACAGACACACTGAAATGGTCCACCCACACAGTTTGGTGAAGAAAGCGTTACAGCGCCTCTTCAACCTCAGGAGGATGAAGAACTTTGACTTGTCCCCCAAAACCCTGACAGACTTTTACATATGCACAATCAAGAGCATCCTGTCGGGCTGTATCACAGCTTGATACGGCAACTGCACCGCCCTCAACCGCAAGGCTCTCCAGAGGCTGGTGCGGTCTGCACAACGCATCACCGGGGGCAAACAACCTGCCCGCCATGACACCTACAGCACCCAATGTCACAGGAAGGCCAAAAATATCAAGGACAACAACCACCAGGTATTGCCTGTTCACCCTGCTACCATCCAGAGGGTGAGGTCAGTACAAGTGCATCAAAGCTGGGATCGAGAGACTGAAAAACAGCTTCTATCTCAAGGCCATCAGACTGTTAAATAGCAATCATTGCCACCTTAGAGGCTACTGCTCTATATACATAGACTTGACATCACTGGCCACTTAAATAATAGAACACTAGTATCTTTAATAATGTTTACATATTTTGTATATATATATATATATATATATATATATATATACTGTATTCTATTCTACTGTATTTTAGTCTGTCGCTCTGACATTGCTCGTCCAAATATTTAAATATTCTTAATTCCATTCCTTTCCTTTAGATTTGTGTGTATTTTTTGTATTGTTGTGAATTTTTTAGATACTACTTGATAGATATTACTGCACTGTTGGAGCTACAAACACAAGCATTTTGCTACACCGGCAATAACATTTGCTAAACATGTGTATGTGACCAATAGAATTTGATTTGACCTATTCCCATACACACAAAAATATTCATTTGTGTATACTAAAGCAGAGCACAGAGGGAGAGTTAGGGAGAGCGCCGGGTGAGCCAAGCATAATTATAGTTTGGAGTGACTTTGATGGACGGCCCTGCTTGGACTGTTTACATGAGAGAGGGATGGTGATAGCGAGGCTGAACTGGCAGTGCTGGGGTTCTTTGAGGTATTTTCATAGAGGTTGTTTGAGTTATATGCTGCTTCCCAACAACCTGTCCTTCTTCCCTAAAGTGTGCACTTATTCACTTCCCTTCATGGATTTAAAGGAAGGGGCTGGTATAAGAAACATAGTGGAAACTCTGTCTAGCCCATGTTTACACTCCAATAAAATGCTTTGAAAGGTTCCGAAACAGTCAAAATCATGTTTTACATAAGATTGGATGATATTTGGATGAAACCAGATCAAAGTAGGACTTCAAAAGAATGAAAAATTACTGTTGATTCTTCATTAACCTCTTATGGCTAGGGGGCAGTATTTTCACGGCTGGATAAAAAACGTACCCGATTTAATCTCATTATTAGTCCTGCCCAGAAACTAGAATATGCATATAATTATTAGCTTTGGATAGAAAACACTCCAAAGTTTCTAAAACTGTTTAAATGGTGTCTGTGAGTATAACAGAACTCATTTGGCAGGCCAAAACATGAGAAGATTCTGTTCAGGAAGTACCCTGTCTGACCATTTCTTCCCCTTGTTGATTCTCTCTATCTATTACAAGGGATCTCTGCTGTTACGTGACACTTCCCACGTCTCCAATGGGCTCTCAGAGCCCGGGAAAAACCTGAATGACGTAATTCAAAGCCCTGGCTGAAACACACGAGTGCTTTTGCTAAGTGGTCTATCAGCAGACAAAAGGCTTAGGCGCGTGACCTGCCCGCCCCCGCCTTTCTGTTTTTCCCTCTTTATTTATTTTTTATTTTACCGTTATTTAACCAGGTAAGTTGACTGAGAACACATTCTCATTTACAGCAATGACCTGGGGAATAGTTTCAGGGGAGAGAAGGGGGATGAATGAGCCAATTGTAAGCTGGGGATGATTAGACAGCCGTGATGGTATGAATGCCAGATTGGGAATTTAGCCAGGACACCGGGGTTAACACCCCTACTCTTACGATAAGTGCAATGGGATCTTTAACCTCTCTGGGGTATGTGGGACGAACTCGTCCCACCTACGTAACAGCTACTGAAATTCCAGTGGCGCGATTTTTGAATCGTTAGAAATACTATTACTTCAATTTCTCAAACATATGACTATTTTACAGCTATTTAAAGACAAGAATCTCGTTAATCTAACCCCACTGTCCGATTTCAAAAAGGCTTTACAACGAAAGCAAAACATTAGATTATGTCAGCAGAGTGCCCAGCCAGAAAAAATCAGACACCCATTTTTCAAGCTAGCATATCATGTCACATAAACCCAAACCACAGCTTAATGCAGCACTAACCTTTGATGATCTTCATCAGATGACACACCTAGGACATTGTGTTATACAATACATGCATGTCTGTTCAATCAAGTTCATATTTATATCAAAAAACAGCTTTTTGCATTAGCATGTGACGTTCAGAAAAAGCATAACCCCCGCAAACTTCCGGGGAATTTACTAACAGTTTGCTAAGTTACTCACGATAAACGTTCACAAAAAGCATAACAATTATTTTAAGAATTATAGATACATTACTCCTCTATGCACTCGATATGTCCGATTTTAAAATAGCTTTTCGGATGAAGCACATTTTGCAATAATCTAAGTACATAGCCCGGCATTACAGGGCTAGCTATTTAGATACCCACCCAGGTCAGCCTCCACCAAAATCACATTTCCTATAAGAAAAATGTTCTTACCTTGCTTGTTCTTCATCAGAATACACTGCCAGGACTTCTACTTCAATAACAAATGTTGGTTTGGTCCCAAATAATCCATCGTTATATCCAAACAGCGACGTTTTGTTCGTGAGTTCTAGACACTATCAGAATGCTTCTTCACGGTCCTGCGCATGGCGCATTGGCGTGTCAAAAATGTCTAAATATTCCATTACCGTACTTCGAAGCATGTCAACCGCTGTTTAAAACCAATTTTTATGCCATTTAACTCGTAGATAAGTGATAATATTCCGACCGGGAGTATGCATTGAGCCTAAACAGCCGAATAAAATGTCTCCTCAGGAGCGACTCGTGCACGCGCCTCATTCAAAGGTCCTCGGAGCAGCCACTTACAAAAGGTGATAATGTGTTTCAGCCTGAGGCTCCCTCGTAAACCTTCAGTTATTTCCCGGGCTCTGAGAGCCTATCGGAGCCCTGGGAATTGTCACGTTACAGCTAAGATCCTTACTTTTCAATAAAAAGATGCAAGACGCACGACTCCTTGTCAGACAGGGTACTTCCTGCTTGAAACCTTGTCAGGTTTTTGCCTGCCATAGGAGTTCTGTTATACTCACAGACACCATTCAAACAGTTTTAGAAAATTCAGAGTGTTTTCTATCCAAACCTGAACAATAATATGCATATTCTAGCTTCTGAGTTGGTGTAGGAGGCAGTTAAAAATGGGAACATATTTTTTCCAAAATTCTCAATACTGCCCCCTAGCCCAGACAGGTTAATGACCTCAGAGAGTCAGGACACCCGTTTAACGTCCCATCCGAAAGACGGCACCCTACACAGGGCAGTGTCCCCAATCACTGCACTGGGGCATTGGGATATGTTTTTAGACCAGAGGAAAGAGTGCCTCCTACTGGCCCTCCAATACCACTTCCAGCAGCATCTGGTCTCCCTCAGCAGCATCTGGTCTCCCTCTGTTTACAGACACGCAGATTCCCGGTCGGAATATTATCGCTTTTCTACGAGATAAATTGCATAAAAATTGATTTTAAACAGCGGTTGACATGCTTCGAAGTACGGTAATGGAATATTTAGACATTTTTTGTCACATTATGCGCCATGCGCACGACCGTGATTTACCATTCTGATAGTGTCTAGAACTCACGAACAAAACGTCGCTGATGGAACATAACGATGGATTATTTGGGACCAAACCTACATTTGTTATTGAAGTAGAAGTCCTGGGAGTGCATTCTGACGAAGAACAGGAAAGGTAAGACCATTTTTCTTATAGGAAATATGATTTTGGTGAAGGCTAAACTGGGTGGGTGTCTAAATAGCTAGCCCGTGATGGCTGGGCTATGTACTTAGAATATTGTAAAATGTGCTTCATCCGAAAAGCTATTTTAAAATCGGACATATCGAGTGCATAGAGGAGTTCTGTATCTATAATTCTTAAAATAATTGTTATGCTTTTTGTGAACGTTTATCGTGAGTAATTTAGTAAATTGTTAGTAAATTCCCCGGAAGTTTGCGGGGTGTATGCTAGTTCTGAACGTCACATGCTAATGTAAAAAGCTGTTTTTTGATATAAATATGAACTTGATTGAACAGACATGCATGTATTGTATAACATAATGTCCTAGGTGTGTCATCTGATGAAGATCATCAAAGGTTAGTGCTGCATTTAGCTGTCTTCTGGGTTTTTGTGACATTATATGCTAGCTTGAAAAATGGGTGTCTGATTATTTCTGGCTGGGTACTCTGCTGACATAATCTAATGTTTTGCTTTCGCTGTAAAGCTTTTTTGAAACCGCCTCGGCCCATAGAGACGGACCCCAATGTCTCTGTCCGATAGCTCATTCAGGGACCCCGTAGTAACGCCCTGAAAAAGTGGATTTTCAGCACCAATTAAGGCCATTGCTCGGGCACCGAATGACCTATCGAGCCGAAACTTGGGATTGGGGTCACCTCACATAGGCCTACACATATTGTCAGAGCTGGACCCGCAGCTATAAGGTAACTATGTGTTTTATGTTTTTTTATGGTTAAAATTGAAAGCACTGTGAATTATGGGCCTTCTCTGACATATGTGATAGTTGGCTCCTATACGAGTTGGAAAAAGTGTATTTGGTGTCAGATGGTATCAGTTTGGTGTCAGAATGACATCTAATTGACTGATGGACGCTGACTGCTGGGTGACGAGCAATGGAAAAGAACCACAGTCACTGCACGGCCATCCCGAGTTCATCGGGCCAGTCAATTATGCATTTCTGCAGTATTTTTGAGCATGCCTAAATTCGTGATGCTAAATGCCCATTGAATCATATTGCAAACGTAACGCGCTATATTGCAAACGTAACGCGCATTTGCAATATGATTCAACAGCAATAAATATCACCAAAGTTGACATGATGAATCATATTGCAAACGTAACGCGCAATATTGCAAACGTAACGCGCATTTGCAATATGATTCAACAGCAATAAATATCACCAAAGTTGACATGATGAAATCAACACAATGAGCGATAGAGAGGAACCACAGTCACTGCGCAGCCATCCCCAGTTCATCGGGACAGTCGGTTATAGATTTCTGCAGTGTTTTTGAGCATGCCATATTCGTGATGTTAAGGCCCATTGAAACATATTGCAAATGCGCATCCGTGCACATGTTGACCCGAAATGGGTTACCAGGATTAATTTTTTAGAAGGGTTTTAAATGCCTTTAGGGGGGTGCAAGGGGTCCACGGTTTGGTAGGGAGCACCTTCCATCAGTGCCCATCCAGTATGGGGCGCCCCTAGTCATTTTGGACATTTTTCAAAAAATAGCTAAAAAACAACAGTCCCACTTCTCTCATGTCACCATCAAGCCATGGAGAGGAACCACAGTCACTGCACGGCATTACCGAGATCATCGGGACAGTCATTATGCATTTCAGCAGTATTTTTGAGCATGCCTAAATTCGTGATGCTAAATGCCCATTGAATCATATTGCAAACGTAACACGCAATATTGCAAATGTAACGCGCATTTGCAATATGATTCAACAGCAAAAAATATAAACAAAGTTGACATGATGAAATCAACACAACGAGCGATGGAGAGGAACCACAGTCACTGCACGGCCATCCCCAGTTCATCGGGACAGTCAATTATGCATTTCTGCAGTATTTTTGAGCATGCCTAAATTCGTGATGCTAAATGCCCATTGAATCATATTGCAAACGTAACGCGCAATATTGCAAATGTAACGCGCATTTCCAATATGATTCAACAGCAAAAAATATCACCAAAGTTGACATGATGAAATCAACACAACGAGCAATGGAGAGGAACCACAGTCACTGCACGGCCATCCCGAGATCATCGGGCCAGTCAATTATGCATTCTGAGCATGTCAAATTCGTTAAAAATGTTAAAAGCAACAGAGTCCCACTTCTCACTCATCATACATGACAAGTAGACCATCTGCGTTGATTCATGGCTTAACATAGGGCTATATATCATTTGGGCAGTATAAATGCCATTTGGACAATGGTTCAATGACTTTTAGGTTTGGAATCCGACTTCCTATGATCGTACATGGCAAACGGACAAACATCCTGATTTGGCACATTCAATACTTTCATACATGTATAATTGACAAAAAAAGATTTGGACATTTCATTTGCACATTTCTAATGGCATTTGACAAAAAAAGACAAAAATATGTCACTTTTCACTTCCTATGAAATCGTATTCCAAATGCACAAATCGTATGCCTTATGCACAAGCAAAAACAACCCCAAAAATTATGTCAATAAAATATGTCAAAAGTATGTCCATACAGCTCTTATACATGTGTAATTTACATAAAAATCGAAAAAATTTCGAAAAACGGTCCAGAACCACTTTTTAAGGGGTTGAAAGTTTTAAAAAAATGTCATTTTTTAAAAATTTGACTCTTGGGTCTTGAATTGTGTTACATTTGCAATATGAAAATTGACTGCGGAGAGCTCTAGCCATCTATTGGATATTTGCTGTGATTTGGCACATTCAATACTTTCATAATTGACAAAAAAAAGCATTGGACATGTCATTTTGCAAAAAAATGAAAAAAATGTCACTTTTTTCCTATGAAATCATGTTCAAAATGCACAAAACATATGCCTTGTGCACAAGCAAAAGCAACCCAAAAAACGACTTCAATTAAAAACGTCATAAGCATGTTCATACAGCTCTTATACATGTGTAATTGACATAAAAATCGAAAACATTTCGAAAAACAGTCCAGAAACCACTTTTTTAAGGGGTGATAAGTTTTCAAAAAAAAAATCATTTTATCAAAATCTGACCCTTGGGTGTAGACTTGGGTATCATTTGCTGTATGAAAATCCACGGTGGAGCGCGCTCACCATCTAAAGGAAATTTGGGGTGTTACAATTGGCAATTGCCATCGGAAAATTGCCATATGATTGGCACGGAGATGGACCGCTTTCGGTGGTATTTACAATTGTGTGTATGATTCGTGCTATGCCAATATGTTCCCATGTTATTTTGTCCAAATCAGGGGGGTTTTCCCTTACTTTCTCTCAGTCCTGTGCAAAATATACCAATTTGCAGCTGCATGTAGTTCCCACGTGGCCCATGTGGCTGCAGTTGGGGTGTGCCCTCCACCACCTTCACATCACAGGCTTTCCCATTGAAGACATCATCCAGAGAATCACAGCCTCTACCCCATGACAGGACACTTGATCTTCAACAGCTCCTTGGAGTTCAGTACTCCGTCAGGGCTTGCAATACCCATGGCTCTTCAACACTGACAGCATTGCCTCTATGGTCCACAGAGAATCCACAGTCTTCCAGCCACTGGGAGACCATCAGCTAATTATCTTTCCCATAGCGTGTGGTTGCATTCCTTCGGGAACCTGGGATACAGATGCTCCTGGAGAAACTTACCAGGGTTGGTGGATTCCCTGATAGGGACCTTCTTGGTTGAGCGTGCAGTAACTCAAAGCTTCCTTGAGTCATGCCACAAGTCTGAGGCACTCTGCCCCTTTGCCATCTGTTCCAAAGCAGTCGACTGGGTTGTGTCAAGTTTCACTGGGTTTTGTCAGGTTTCACAATGTAGAAGGTCTGGGACTTCTGGCAGTTGTAATTGACATGCTCTCCATGTGGCTGGGAAAGAGTAGAGACTATATTCAGTTATTATATGGAGTTAGAAAGCATTGAACAGAAGAGGCACACATCAGTTCAAATACATTAAAATGGTACAGCCACAAATAAATATTCCTTTCAGTCCAATTTTACCTGGAATGCTACTGGCTGTGATATTACTGTCGGTTCAGCATCAACAGACTGATGGAGCAGACTCCCCACAGGCAGATTCAGGTGTCAGGCTCCTATTCAATTCCCCCTGTGAATGGAATGCAGGAGTGGGAGGCAGGGGTGGACATCCTGGACACTTTTCTGCATATTGGTCACTGGCCTTATGGTGTGTGAAGTCAATGCTGTTTGACCGCTTTGGCTCAAGGTTCATCCGAGTCCCTGCATTCCATTGTCGCTGCTCATCTGTGTAGGCTATGCTAGTTAGCCCACTGGACACTGCATTCTGCACCTGTGATAGAATGTTTGTTACAAAAAAAGACATTCAGAGAAAATGAGAAGATCCCATTATTAACAAGTGTGTGACTAAGGACTAGGTGAGGGTTATGCGATCAACTTTCCAAAACACATGCACGTTTTATTATAAACTTACCTTGCTATTGTTCCCAATGAGATGAGATCACTTATACTTACCATACTTTAGGTGTTATCCCCAACCACAAGGATATTTTACAAACCTTATTCACCCAGAAAAACAATAACACTAAAGATACTATTAACACCAAAGAAATACATGAGATGCTGACATGTTAAAATACATTATATACCCGACTCACCTGGATAAACCTACCTTGCTTCAGCAACGTGAGATTTGACAGGATACTTACAGATTCCCCACAATAATGCAGCAGTTCTGTTGATCCACAAATACATGTTAACATAACCAATAAATCATGACATTCTGAATTCAGCTTTCATCCAACAAAATGTTTGGTCTAACTGCTATGTTAAGCCTGACTATTTTATCATTCTGTGTCTAGATAAGGCAGTATTGCGCACTTTCATCTATAAAAGGAAAGAAGAAAATAGGCTATAAACATTAAATTACAAGACCAAGTAATGCAGAGATTGATCATATCATCTGAGAACTCTACCATAACGTTAGCCTATGGATTATAGTAACTGTCACCATAACACATGTAGGCTGCTTGTATGCTGTAATCGCTTATGTTAAGTAATGTTATACATAGAAAGGCAAGTGACTTTGCTTATTAGCCTACCTTCCACAAAATTGAGGCTGCATGACTTTCCAAGGCCAGCGATGCATCCAGCCGTCTCTACTGGTCCATTGTTGGATGCAGAGAGGTAAGAGCTGCTTGATTGGCTGGGCTGAACATCGGCCTTCAAAAATAACAATCCTTTTCCCTCCTCCTGGTGAAGCCATTTGTGTGTGTTCCCAAATGTGAGCCATGTTTTGTTATTGTTTATTTGTTAAAGATGCACGTTCGATGTAATTCGCTAGCGTCGATGGAAGTTGTGAAACGGAAACACAAACACAATCGCGTTTGAATGGAACTGGGTCAAGTGGACATGTCTACATAAGTCGAATATAGTGCTTACTTTCTGTAATTGCATTTTTGTCCCCCCCTAGTTTTATAATTGGAATGTAATACAAAACGAGGCAACGTTGTGCTTTAAGACCATGCGAAAGCCTCCGAGTGGTAGGGTAAGCTGTTTGGAGTGTTTATCCGACTGGAAAAATTTTTAATGTTATGTCCCCCCATTTCTAAGGTTTTTATTCTACGTGAAATGAAAATGTTCAGTTATGTTGCATGATATTCTTTAAATATATGTGTTGACTGAATATAAGCAATGTGTGCTAAATAAACAAGTTGATGGCTTTGTCATATAGCCTAAGCTACTAGGCACAGATCAAATACAACTCAAAAAAAGGTTTCACATATTTTCAAGACCTGAGCTATTTAATTGATTTGTTTTATTTATCATATTTACTTGTGGAATGTTCCTGAATATATAACAACAACAGAAAGAAGCTGGTGGAGCATGGAGTGAAAGTGTGCTGTACTGAAAGTACACTACACCGCTGTGGGCCAGGTGGAAATGGTTTAGCAACCTTCCAATAAATTGGAATAAAAAAGAAGCAATCCACCCTTGATGTCAATGTCAGATTTTGCTTTTCACTGAATCTCCGTTAGGATATTGGTTAGGCTACAATTAGGCTGTGGAATAATGTAGCTTAAATAAATAAAGAGTAAGCTTATTATTTCGCTCAACCCCGTACAGTATAGGCAACTCCAAACCTTATAATAGGTAACGATTTATATATTTCCAAAAGAAAGACGCATTTACAGTATTTGTTCATCAACATCTTTGTTTTTGTTAATAAAATAATTGTTTGTAGGCTTGGCAGCGTTACGGATGAATGTTTTCAGTTGATGCCAAACAAGTTTGATCGGGTTTAAATTAGGAGACCTACATGTAGGGAACATAATGATAACTTCTTAACTTAGTTATTTTAACAACCATTTAATCCAATAGCAAAACATTTAAGATACAACTCAATATTAGGAAGATGTTTTTAATGTTTTGTACATTGTGTACAATTATATTTAGTTCATTTAGCAGATAGTCTTATCACACCATAGTGCCACCAGACTTTTGATACGAATGCAGGGTGAAAGGGGGCCACAGAATTGTGAACCGCTATAAAAAAAATGTTATAGAAAGTATTTGGTATTTTGAAAATACAAATTACAGCCCTCTAAAGTATCTTGTTACAAAATACTTTGGGGTGTAGTTCAGCCCAGTGTAATACAAATGACAAAATATATACATGTAACAGAAATACTGCTCTTCTCTGATTGTAATCGTGTATTGTAGTTTACAGTATTGTATTGTACTTATGTTTTGTAGTGGTCCTGTACATGGCTTAGTTCATAAGAGCATGGCACTAGCAACACCAGAGTTGTGGGTTTGATTGCCAATGTGGTCACATACCAAAATGTGTGGATGGTTGGCACTTTGGATAAAAATGTCTGCTACGTAAATGTATTACAGTTCTGCATAGGCAAATGTAATTTTAGTAAAGTAGTTTTGAACCCCCCTCCCCTCTCAACAAGAATACCCCAGCAACTTCCTTCAGGATAAATGTGTACTGTATTGGGGATGCGTTTCTTTCTTGTTTTAGACTTCCTGGATTATTTGCATTGGTATTGTATTGTGTTGATATTTTGTATTACTGCACTGTATGAGCTAGACACACAAGCAATTTGCTGCACCCGCTGTAACATCTGCTAAACTGTGTATGCGACTAGTACATTTTGATTTGTTAAATACAGTACATCTCTGATCTTGTCAATATCAGATTTTTAAAAGAACGTACTGTGAAGTAAAATCAAGGACCGAGTTTGGGAAACCCTGTAGTACACAATGGAAGAGAGTCGATTAAATAGCCATGCCATACCGCTGTTTCTTTTGGGACCGGCATAATGACAACAATCTAATAAATCACTGTCTTTCATATTCAGAAAATAGCAAAAAAATGAACTATATACAATGCATACATTGGAAAAACACATTTCACAGTAGACAACTACGGGATGACATTACTAGCCTTGTCCCTGCCTGTACTGTTGCCTTTATGGACCCCCTGTGTATGACCTTCTGCCTGCCCCTGGACCCAACTACCTGTCTCCTCCTGGGGTCCTTTACAATAAACACCTGCTGCACCCTGTGCTTGAAACCAGCTCTCTGTCTCCCATCGTGTTCATTACACTTGTGGAATGTTCCTGAATAGACAACAATAGAAAGAAGCATCTGGTGGAGCATGGAGTGAAAGTGTGCTGCACTGTAAGTACGCTACAACGCTGTGGGCCAGGTGGAAATTGTTTAGCAGTCTGACAATAAATTGGAATACAAAAGAAGCCATCCACCCTTAATGTCAATGTCAGGTTTTTTTCTTTTCACTGAATCACCGTTAGGATATTGGTTAGGCTACAATTAGGCGGTGGAATAATGTAGCCTAAATAAATGAGAGCCTATTATTTTGCTCCATCGCATACAGTATAGGTAACTCCAAATGCCCGCAGAGATTGTGAAATACAGTATGAACACGAGACTCACATTGCAGTTCATTTGTTTAATTATTCAAGGCTCCCTTTGATATTTCGTTTTATAAATAAAATACTTGAACGAATGAATTATATATATGAAGAACACTTTGGAGATCATGGGCAATTATCAGACCAAATGTGATGACACACAGTTCACCTGATACAAGACTAAAGTTATCAATATCACTGACCTGCTTTGCCCTAAAGAAAAATGCATCAACCACTTACAAATATGTCAATTTATTATAATCCACATAATAATCAAATCAACCTTATAATAGGTAATGATTTATATATTTCCAAAAGAAAGACTCATATACAGTATTTGTTTATCAACATCTTTATGTTTTCGTTAATAAAATAATGATAAATTAAGATGTTTATTTCAACTACATCTCAACTACATTTTAGTTGCACTTCCCCCCCAGCTCTACACCCACGGGTAAAACCTTGCTGAGATCATCAATGTATTTGTTGCATTGTTGTATCGTCAGTTTCTCACGCCTAAACATCTTGATGGCACCAGTTCACCTTTGCTTGCGCGGTTGGCAGCGTTACGGATTCATGTTTTCAGTTGATGCCAAACAAGTTAGATTGGGTTTAAATCAGGAGACCTACATCTAAAGATGAAAAACATATTTTTAGATATACTGTAGGTCTACTGTAGGCGAGGTGAGTCTCACTAGTGTTGAGTAATGTGCTGTTGTAGGTTTACTTACTCTGCTGGAGTCTTAACCCAGTTTATGCCCTTATTTGAAATGCAAACCAAGCGGCAGTGTGTTTTGGGTCATTGCCTGCATTTGAGGGAGATCGCTCATCATCATAGCTATAGTATGTGCTATAGCATAATCAAAGTGAGGACGTGGGAGGTCTGCTGTAAACTTATGGCCTATTGTAACCTGGAGTCACACCTTTCCAGTACTCCCTCACCCCACCCTAAACTCTGCCCTTAACACAGTTACCATTAAAAAATGATATATTTATCTACTAATTTTTCCATTGAGACCAAAGAGAACAGACGGAATGGACATAGTTTTCAGCAAGCCAGCTTCTTTCTAATAAACTGGGAATGTGTAGCACCATAGTGCTACACATTCCAGAGCTACGGGCTATACGGAGATTCAGGTGGCATTAGCAGAGAGTCAGGTGGAGAATGACACGTTGAAGAGGGTGAGGGACGAGATGGAGTCACAATCCATGTCAGGTACACCTGTGAGCTCTGGAACTCCACCTCTGACAGGCAGAGGCAACAATCGTGGCGGGTTCGTAAGGTTGTCTGTTCATCCTGACATTTCCTCTTCCTCTTCTGACACCAGAACTTGATGAACTGCTCACCACAAGTGAACACAGAATACCAGCTGGGATGGATCCCGAGAGAAATTTGGCCAGTGAACATCCTAGTGTTCATCATGAATGCTATGTCTCAGAAGTTTCTGTCCATGAGCCATGCAACCTGAAAAAGCATTAAAGACATGAGGTCACTGAGAAAGTCTGGACATGGCCTGCTCTCCCTTATCTAAGGAACCTGTTGGTTTTTGTCACACGGCACAGTAGCCTAATGCATTTTGAAACAGTAAATAAAACAAAAAACAAATTCAATAATATATTTCTACCACTGTAGATGCTGTGTTTTTATTTTTAGAATACAGTACTCAGTTTACGGTAGTGATGGACATTGGTCACAGTTCGCACATTGATGAGACATTTCAATTGGACAATAGCCTGCCAAAAACCTCATAACAGTTAATTGGTCATCAAAGCTAATTTGTATCTGGCCAATCAGATACAATGACAAATGTTTTTCACAAGTGTAGCAGGTTGCGAACTCTGCAAACAACGATGCCACTATGAAAATGAGAATGGTAAATGACTGTAATTAATACATTCATTCAATATTTTGGAATACAAAAGAAGCCATCCCCCCATGATAGGCTATTAGCAAGACAATAGACTCCCTTGTTCATGCATGGACGGACCAGTCATCAGCACTATCTGCAGTGCCTCTATTCATTTATCCGGCTGCTCAGCCACTTTACCCCTGATTATATGCATATACAGTTGAAGTCAGAAGTTTACATACACCTTAGCCAAATACATTTAAACTCAGTTAACAATTCCTGACATTTAATCCTAGTAAAAATTCCCTGTCTTAGGTCAGTTAGGATCACCACTTTATTTTAGGAATGTGAAATGTCAGAATAATAGTAGAGAGAATGATTTATTTCAGCTTTTATTTCTTTCATCACATTCCCAGTGGGTCAGAAATTTACATACACTCAATTAGTATTTGTTAGCATTGCCTTTAAATTGTTTATCTTGGGTCAAATGTTTCGGGTAGCCTTCGACAAGCTTCCCACAATAAGTTGGATGAGTTTTGGCCCATTCCTCCTGACAGAGCTGGTGTAACTGAGTCAGGTTTGTAGGCCTCCTTGCTCGCGCACGTTTTTTCAGTTCTGCCCACAAATTGTCTATGGGATTGAGGTCAGGGCTTTGTGATGGCCACTCCAATACCTTGAGATTCATATATCCACATAATTTTCCCACCTCATGATGCCATCTATTTTGTGAAGTGCACCAGTCCCTCCTGCAGCAAAGCACCCCCACAACATGATGCTGCCATCCCCGTGTTTCCCGGTTGGGATGGTGTTCTTCGGTGTTCTTCGGCTTGCAAGCGTCCCCATTCTTCCTCCAAACATAACGATGGTCATTATGGCCAAACAGTTATATTTTTGTTTCATCGGACCGGAGGACATTTCTCCAAAAAGTACGATCTTTGTCCCTATGTGCAGTTGCAAACCGTAGTCTGGCTTTTTAATGGAGGTTTTGGAGCAGTGGCTTGGTCCTTGCTGAGCGGCCTTTCAGGTTATGTCGATATAGGACTTGTTTTACTGTGGATACAGATACTTTTGTACATGTTTCCTCCAGGATCTTTCCAGGGTCCTTTGCTGTTGTTCTGGGATTGATTTGCACCTTTCTTCCTGAGCAGTATGGCGGCTGCGTGGTCCCATGGTGTTTATACTTGCGTTTGTACAGATGAACATGGTACCTTCAGGCGTTTGGAAATTGCTGAACCAGGCTGATTTCTTCTGATTTCCCCATGATGTCAAGCAAAGAGGCACTAAGTTTGAAGGTAGATCTAGAAATACATCCACAGGTACAACTCCAATTTAGTCAAATTATGTTAATTAGCCTATCAGAAGCTTCTAAAGCATGACATAATTTTCAGGAATTTACCAAGTTGTTTAAAGGCACAGTCAAGTGTATGTAAAGTGCTGACCCACTGGAAGTGTGATACAGTGAATTATAAGTGAAATAATCTGTCTGTTAACAACTGTTGGAAAAATTACTTGTGTCATGCACAAAGTAAATGTCCTAACCGACTTGCCAAAACTATAGTTTGTTAACAAGAAATTTGTGGAGTGGTTGAAACACTTAGGTTGGAGTCATTAAAACTAGTTTATGTAAACTTCGACTTCAACTGTAACTACCTCATCTTTCACTAATATTGTTATTGATAATGTTCTTGTGCATACTGTATATTATTCTATTTATATTGGCACTATCTATATGTGATATTGCTGCTATGCAAGTAACCATTTGGCTGTACCGTTTACTCCTTCTGTAGAGACCCATCCACTTAGCAAGATGTGGCTGGGGGTTATAGCGTTTCTTTTACATGACCCATCAATTTATATGACCCAGGTGCTTCTACACCTGCATTGCTTGGTGTTTGGGGTTTTAGGCTGGGTTTCTGTACAGCACTTTGAGATATCAGCTGATCTAAGAAGGGCTATATAAATACATTTGATGACCCATTTAATATTTATAAAATGTTTTTGTCTGGACACTTTCTGTTTACCCGGAATGTTTCCTAATTGTATGCTACTACTTTTACCACTTTAAGGCTTAATCTTTACTACACTACTCAATGTTTAGCACATAACCTAACATTTTCATACTTAAAGACATGGGTGGGGTTGGCTTAAGAGTGTGTGAACAATGCTGAATGGGTGTAGACAAAGGAGAGCTCTCCAGTATTAGTACCAAAATATTCAAAGGCCATTATCTACAAAGTGAGGTTACAAGTTTTCACCTTTCAAATCAGAATTACTTTCCCATTGCTCCTCAAAATGTAGTGTATGATATACAATTTTGAAGCTCTGTGTCTCTGCTTTTATCCAATGCAAAAAACATTATTTCAATTTTGTGACATAAGACCAAATCAAGGTGGTCGGTCACAACAGTTAGTGACAGAGACATGGTTGTTGCATTCATCCATTTTTGGAAGTATGGACTTCACAAGATCCTAAGCAAATATGTTATAATTGAAAAAAAAGATATTTAACACAATACTATACATAGTTCATGAGGCCTTATTTTGAGGGCATAGTTTGACCCAGGGTCCTGAAACTCATACACAGCACTGTGAACCAAAACCACTTCCATCATATAGTTTGACCCAGGGTCCTGAAACTCATACACAGCACTGTGAACCAAAACCACTTCCATCATATACTTTGACCCAGGGTCCTGAAACTCATACACAGCACTGTGAACCAAAACCACTTCCATCATATACTTTGACCCAGGGTCCTGAAACTCATACACAGCACTGTGAACCAAAACCACTTCCATCATATGCTCTATTGCATGTTGGTTTTTAGAACTGTTTGTCAAATCAAATGTAATTGGTCACATACACATGGTTAGCATGTTAATGCAAGTGGAGCGAAATGCTTGTGCTTCTAGTTTCGACAGTGCTGTAATATCTAACAAGTAATCTAACACATTTAAAAAAAAAAATTAAATTCACCTTTATTTAACCAGGTAGACTAGTTGAGAACAAGTTCCCATTTACAACTGCGACCTGGCCAAGATAAAGCAAAGCAGTGCGACACAAACAACATCACAGAGTTACACATGGAATAAACAAGCGTACAGTCAATAACACAATTGAAAAAAAGTCTACACTGCTTGCACAATTATTAGGCAAGTGAATAGAAGTGCTTATGTGCTTATTTGAAGTGCTTATTTGGCAAGTGCTTATTTGAAAAGATGACTGCTATGGTGTGTGGTCATACACACCCCTCCCAAAATGGCTGCTGTGCCATTTCTTCCCATTGCATTACTTGACATAGATCCAGAAAAAGTTCTGATCTTATCATTGTTTCTATTCACATTTTCAAACTCCAAACCATATAAACTTGAATGCTTATTTGATTTAATCATTTTCAGGTGATATGTATTTGTGTAATGAGGGAGGGTGTGGCAAAAGTGAATAACACCTTATATCAAGGTGTGCATAATTATTAGGCAGCCTCATTACCTCAGGTAAAATGGGCCAAAAAAGAAATTTAACTGACACTGAAAAAGCAAAAATGTAAAATGCCTTTCAGACAGATGCGACACTCTTTAAATAGCTAAACTATTGAGGTGTGACCACAGGACATTCAAATGTTTAGTCAACTGGGACGCAAAAAAACGCATGGGGAAGAAAAGGCGCAAATTAACTGCAAAAGACTTGAGAAGAATTAAACATCAAACTACCAGGAACCCTTTATCCTCCAGTGCCACCGTATTCCAGAACTGCAACCTACCTGGAGTGTTCAGAAGTACAAGGTGTTCAGTGCTCAGAGACATGGCCAAGGTCAAGAAGACTGAAACAAGACCACCACTGAATAAGATTCACAAGTTGAAGCGTCAAGATTGGGCAAAGAAATACCTGAAGACAGATTTTTCAAAGGTTTTATGGACAGATGAAATGAAAGTGACTCTTGATGGACCAAATGGATGGGCCCGTGGCTGGATCAGTAATGGACACAGGGCACCACTTTGAGTCAGGTGCCAGCAAGGTGAAGGAGGGGTACTGGTATGGGCTGCTATCATTGAGGATGAGGTAGTTGGACCTTTTCGGGTTGAAGATGGACTGAAACTCAACTCCCAAACCTACTGCCAGTTTCTGGAAGATTCTTTCATCAAACAGTGGTACAGGAAGAAGTCCTCAGCATTCTAGAAGGCCATGATCTTTATGCAGGACAATGCTCCATCACATGCATCTGTCATGTTCTGACCAGTAAAGGGGTTATTTGTTATTGTAGTTTGGTCAGGACGTGGCAGGGGGTGTTTGTTTTATGTGGTTCGGTGTTTGTTGGGCTATGTGTTTATGTAGAGGGGTGTTTGTTTAGAGTGTTCCGGGGTTTTGGTTTATGTTCTATGTTAGTATATTTCTATGTTCTCGTCTAGTCTTTCTATTTCTATGTTTAGTTAATGGGGTTGACCTTCAATTGGAAGCAGCTGCTCTTCATTGCTTCTAATTGAAGATCTTATTTAAGAGGGGTGTTTTTGTCATGGGATTTGTGGGTAGTTGTCTCCTTGTTTAGTGTCTGAGCACATGACAGGACTGTTAGTGTCGTTCGTTGTGTTTATATACGTGCTTTGTTTGTTTTTTCCTTCTTTTTACCTATTAAAGAAGATGAGTATACACGTTCCCGCTGTACCTTGGTCCAATCATTACGACACCCGATACAGAACTACCCACCACCAACGGACCAAGCAGCGGGGGAAAGAGCAGCAGAGGAACTATGTGGACTACAAGGAATCATGCACATGGGAGGAAATTCTGGACGGGGCTGGACCATCGCGCCAGGCTGGTGAATACCGTCGCCCACCGGAGGAGATAGAGGCAGCCAAGACGGAGCGACACCGGCATGAGGCTTTATACGCGCCGATTGGGAAGCACGAGAGGCACCCCCTATAATTTTTTTGGGGGGGCACACGGGTAGTTTGGCTGGGCCAAGGGTGAGCCTAAGCCAACTCCCCGTGCTTATTATGGGGAGCATATGGAGTGGAGAGCGCTGGAGTATGCGGAAGTGCGCACGATCTTGCCCATGCGCACACACAGTCCGGTGCGAGCGATCCCAGCACCTCGCAAGTGCTGTGCTAGAGTGGGCATCCAGCCTGGAAGGAGGATGCCTGCGCAGCGCATCTGGCCACTGATGGGCCTCCTAGGCCCAGGCTACCCTACGCCTGCTCTACGCACGGCAACCATCAGGCCTCTGCACAGCCCAGTTCGCCCTGTGCCAGCACTCCGCTCGTGCAGGGCTGCTATTACCATCCAGCAAGGACGGATTGTGCAGGAGGTGCGCTCCAGACCCCCAGTGCTTACCCATGGCCCGGTGTATCCAGTTCCTGCTCCTCGTACTAGCCCTGAGGTGCGTGTCTCTAGGCTGGCGCCTCTAAAGCCAGCACACACACCAGGTCTCCAGTGCGTCAGCCCAGTCTAGTACGTCCTGTTCCCGCTCCTCACACTAGCCTTGGGGTGCATGTCACCAATCTGGTACCTCCACTACCAGCCCCATGCATCAGGCCTTCAGTGCGCAGTCCCCGTCCAGAGCTTCCGACAACAGTGCCTCGTCCAGAGCTTCCGGCAACAGTGCCTCGTCCAGAGCTTCCGGCAACAGTGCCTCGTCCAGAGCTTCCGGCAACCTTGCCTCGTCCAGAGCTTCCGGCAACAGTGCCTCGTCCAGAGCTTCCAACGACAGTGCCCCGTCCAGAGTGTCCGGCGACACTGCCCCGTCCAGAGTGTCCGGCGACAGTGCCCCGTCCAGAGCTTCCGGCGACAGTGCCCCGTAGAGAGACGGCCCACAGTCCGGAGCCGAGAGAGACAGTCCGGAGCCAAGAGAGACGGCCCACAGTCCGGAGCCGAGAGAGACAGCCCACAGTCCGGAACCGAGAGAGACAGCCCACAGTCCGGAACCGAGAGAGACGGCCTACAGTTCGGAATCGGCACAGCGAGAGTCGCCCTACAGTCCGGAATCGGCGCAGCCAGAGTCGCCCTACAGTCCGGAATCGGAGCAGCCAGAGTCGCCCTAATGTCCGGAATCGGCACAGCCAGCCTGAGGTCTCCAGCGACGCGCATCAGCCCGAGGTCGTCAGCAATGCGCCATAGCCCAGAGACTTCGGGAGGGTTAATATTTAATGGGTATTTAGCGGGGGTGGACAGGTTAGGTTGGGGAGTAAGGCCGGAGCCTGATCCACCTCCATAGTAGGTGGGTTGGGGAGGGGGGGTTGTAGCACAAGAACCGTCGGTGACGGTGGCCACCCTCCCTTCCCTCCCTTTAGTTTGGGATTATTTTTTTTTATTATTTTTTTTGTGGTTATTTTTGTGTTTTTTGTTTAGTTGCATCCAGAGTCTGCACCTTTGGGGGGGGGTACTGTCACGTTCTGACCAGTAAAGGGGTTATTTGCTATTGTAGTTTGGTCAGGATGTGGCAGGGGGTGTTTGTTTTATGTGGTTTGGGGTTTGTTGGGCTATGTGTTTATGTAGAGGGGTGTTTGTTTAGAGTGTTCCGGGGTTTTGGTTTATGTACAATGTTAGTATATTTCTATGTTCTAGTATTTCTATTTCTATGTTTAGTTGATGGGGTTGACCTTCAATTGAAAGCAGCTGCTTTTCATTGCTTCTAATTGAAGGTGTTATTTAAGAGGGGTGTTTTTGTCATGGGATTTGTGGGTAGTTGTCTCCTTGTTTAGTGTCTGAGCACATGACAGGACTGTTAGTGTCATTTGTTGTGTTTATATACGTGTTTTGTTTGTTTTTTCCTTCTTTTTACCTATTAAAGAAGATGAGTATACACGTTCCCGCTGTACCTTGGTCCAATCATTACGACACCCGTTACAGCATCCAAGTACTCCACTGCTTGGCTAACCAGCAAGGGCCTCAAAGATTCCTGAATAATGACCTGGCCCCCTTCCTTACCTGACTTAAATCCTATTGAGAACTTGTGGGCCCTTCTCAAACGTGAGATTTACACCTTTTTGAACAACATTTGGGAGGCTGTGGTTGCTGCTTCAGCAAAAATTGATCGTGAACAGATCAAGAAACTGACAGACTCCATGGATGGAAAGCTCATGCCAGTTATTGAAAATAAGGGTGGCTATATTGGTCACTGAATATTTTTGGAAGGCCAAAAATGTTATATAATTGTCATTTTGTGTTACTTATCTGTTACACTTACTCTAAAAATTGAGAATTAAAAAGTGAGTTGAGAGAAATTATTTTTGTAATTTAGTTGCCTAATAATTGTGCACACTTATATATACTGCTCAAAAAAATAAAGGGAACACTTAAACAACACCATGTAACTAAAGTCAATCACACTTCTGTGAAATCAAACTGTCCACTTAGGAAGCAACACTGATTGACAATAAATGTCACATGCTGTTGTGCAAATGGAATGGACAACAGGTGGAAATTTAAGGCAATTAGCAAGACACCCCCAATAAAGGAGTGGTTCTGCAGGTGGTGACCACAGACCACTTCTCAGTTCCTATGCTTCCTGGCTGATGTTTGGTCACTTTTGAATGCTGGCGGTGCTTTCACTCTAGTGGTAGCATGAGACTACAACCCACACAAGTGGCTCAGGTAGTGCAGCTCATCCAGGATGGCACATCAATGCGAGCTGTGGCAAGAAGGTTTGCTGTGTCTGTCAGCGTAGTGTCCAGAGCATAGAGGCGCTACCAGGAGACAGGCCAGTACATCAGGAGATGTGGAGGAGGCCGTAGGAGGGCAACAACCCAGCAGCAGGACCGCTACCTCCGCCTTTGTGCTAGGAGGTGCAGGAGGAGCACTGCCAGAGCCCTGCAAAATGACCTCCAGCAGGCCACAAATGTGCATGTGTCTGCTCAAACGGTCAGAAACAGACTCCATGAGGGTGGTATGAGGGCACGACGTCCACAGGTGGGGGTTGTGCTTACAGCCCAACACCGTGCAGGACGTTTGGCATTTGCCAGAGAACACCAAGATTGGCAAATTCGCCACTGGTGCCCTGTGCTCTTCACAGATGAAAGCAGGTTCACACTGAGCACATGTGACAGACGTGACAGAGTCTGGAGACGCCGTGGAGAACGTTCTGCTGCCTGCAACATCCTCCAGCATGACCGGTTTGGCGGTGGGTCAGTCATGGTGTGGGGTGGAATTTCTTTGGGGGGCCGCACAGCCATCCATGTGCCTGCCAGAGGTAGCCTGACTGCCATTAGGTACCGAGATGAGATCCTCATACCCCTTGTGAGACCATATGCTTGTGCGATTGGCCCTGGGTTCCTCCTAATGCAAGACAATGCTAGACCTCATGTGGCTGGAGTGTGTCAGCAGTTCCTGCAAGAGGAAGGCATTGATGCTATGGACTGGCCCGCCCATTGCCCAGACCTGAATCCAATTGAGCACATCTGGGACATCATGTCTCGCTCCATCCACCAACGGCACGTTGCACCACAGACTGTCCAGGAGTTGGCGGATGCTTTAGTCCAGGTCTGGGAGGAGATCCCTCAGGAGACCATCCGCCACCTCATCAGGAGCATGCCCAGGCGTTGTCGGGAGGTCATACAGGCACGTGGAGGCCACACACACTACTGAGCCTCATTTTGACTTGTTTTAAGGACATTACATCAAAGTTGGATCAGCCTGTCGTGTGGTTTTCCACTTTCATTTTGAGTGTGACTCCAAATCCAGACCCCCATGGGTTGATAAATTGGATTTCCATTGATTATTTTTGTGTGATTTTGTTGTCAGCACATTCAACTATGTAAAGAAAAAAGTATTTAATAAGATTATTTCATTCATTCAGATCTAGGATGTGTTATTTTAGTGTTCCCTTTATTTTTTTGAGCAGTGTATTTCCCTGAGAAAGACAAAACTCACTGTTCCTTTGTTAAACATTCAGGTTTGAGGTCAATAACATTTTGGATTGACTGAGAGCATTGTGTTTGTTCAACAATAAAATGAATCCCGAGGAATACAATTTGCCTAATAATTGTGCACACAGTGTATATACAGTGTGTGCAAATGGCGTGAGGAGGTAAGGCAATAAATAGGCCATAGTAGCAAGTAATTACAATTTAGCAAATTAACACTGGAGTGATAGATGTGCAGATGATGTGCAAGTAGAAATACTGGTGTGCAAAATAGCAGAAAAGTAAATAAAAACAATATTGGGATGTGGTAGGTAGATTGGAAGGGCTATTTACAGATGGGCTATTTACAGCTGCAGTGATCAGTTAGCTGCTCGGATAGCTGATGTTTAAAGTTAGGGAGGGAAATATAAGTCTCCAGCTTCAGCGATTTTTGCAATTCGTTCCAGTCACTGGCAGCAGAGAACTGGAAGGAAAGGCGGCCAAAAGAGGTGTTGGCTTTGGAGATGACCAGTGAGATATACCTGCTGGAGCGCATGCTACGGGTGGGTGTTGTTATCGTGACCAGTGAGCTGAGATAAGGCGGAGCTTTACCTAGCATAGACTTAAAGATTACCTGGAGCCAGTGGGTCTGGCGACAAATATGTAGCGAGGGCCAGCCAATGAGAGCATACAGGTAGCAGTGGTGGGTGGTATAAGGGGCTTTGGTAACAAAACAGATGGCACTGTGATAGACTGTATCCAGTTTGCTGAGTAGAATATTGGAAGCTGTTTTGGAGATGACATCGCCGAAGTCGAGGATTGGTAGGATAGTCAGTTTTAATAGGGTATGTTTGGCGGCGTGAGTGAAGGAGGCTTTGTTGCGGAATTGAAAGCTGATTCTAGATTTAATTTTGGATTGGAGATGTTTAATGTGAGTCTGGAAGGAGAGTTTACAGTCTAGCCAGACACCTAGGTATTTGTAGTTGTCCACATATTCTAAGTCAGAACCTTCCAGAGTAGTGATGCTAGTCGGGCGGGTGCGGGCGTTGAAAAGCATGCATTTAGTTTTACCAGCGTTTAAGAGCAGTTGGAGGCCACGGAAGGAGTGTTGTATGGCATTGAAGCTCGTTTGGAGGTTTGTTAGCACAGTGTCCAAAGAAGGGCCAGATGTATACAGAATGGTGTCATCTGTGTAGAGGTGGATCAGGGAATCACCAGCAGCAAGAGCGACAATGTTGATATATACAGAGAAAAGAATCGGCCCGAGAATTGAAGCCGGTGATACCCGCATAGAGACTGCCAGAGGTCCAGACAACAGTCCCTCCAATTTCACACACTGAACTCTGTCTGATAAGTAGTTGGTGAACCAGGCAAAGCAGTCATTTGAGAAGCCAAGGCTATTGAGTCTGCCGATAAGAATGTGCTGATTGACAGAGTCGAAAGCCTTTTCCAGGTCGATGAAGACGGCTGCACAGTACTATCTTTTATCGATGGCGGTTATGATATTGTTTAGGACCTTGAGCGTGGCTGAGCAGCTCAGAAACCAGATTGCATAGTGGAGAATGTACGGTGGGATTCAACATGGTCTGTGATCTGTTTGTTAACTTGGCTTTCAAAGATTTTAGAAAGGCAGGGCACGATGGATATAGGTGTATAACAGTTTTGGTCTAGAGTGTCTCCCCCGATGAAGAGGGGGAGGCCGCGCAGCTTTCCAATCTTTGGGGATATCAGACGATATAAAAGAGAGGTTGAATAGGCTAGTAATACGGGTTGCAACAATTCCGGCGGATAATTTTAGAAAGAGAGGATCCAGATTGTCTAGCCCAGCTGATTTGTAGGGATCCAGATTTTGCAGCTCTTTCAGAACATCATCTGTCTGGACTTGGGTGAAGGAGAAGAGGGGGGGGGTTGGGCAAGTTGTTGCAGGGTGTGCTGAGATGTTGGACGGGGTAGGGGTAGCCAGGTGGAAAGCATTGCCAGCCGTAGAAAAATGCTTATTGAAATGATCAAAACTTTTTGGAATTAGTGTTACAGGAAGCAAATTTCTATTTGAAAAAGCTAGCCATAGCTTTTCTGACTGAGTATATTGGTTCCTGACTTCCCAGAAAAGTTGCATATCATGGAGGCTATTCGATGCTAATGCAGAACGCCACAGGGTGTTTTTGTGCTGGTCAAGGGCAGTCAAGTCTGGAGTGAACCAAGTTCTATATCTGTTCTTAGTTCTAGATCTTTTGAATGGGGCATGCTTATTTCAGATGGAGAGGAAAGCACTTTTGAAGATTAACCAGTCATCCTCTACTGACGGGATGAGATCAATATCCTTCCAGGATACACTGGCCAGGTCGATTAGAAAGGCCTGCTCACTGAAGTTTTTTAGGGAGCTTTTGACAGTGATGAGGGGTGGTCATTTGACTGCGGACCCATTACGCATGCAGGCAATGAGGCAGTGATTGCTGAGATCCTGGTTGAAGACAACAGAGGTGTATTTAGAAGGCAAGTTGGTCAGGATGATATCTAAGAGGGTGCTCATGGTTACGGATTTGGGGTTCCTTGATAATTTGTGTGAGATTGAGAGTGAGATTTTTGGTGGTCTTCCTAAGCCAGGATTCAGACACGGCTAGGACATCAGGGTTGGCGGAGTGTGCTAAAGCAGTGAATAAAACAAACTTAGGGAGGATGCTTCTAATGTTAACATGCATGAAACCAATGCTTTTACGGTTTCAGAAGTCAACAAATCAGAGCGCCTGGCGTATGGGAGTGATGCTGGGGGCTGCAGGGCCTGGGTTAACCTCTACATCACCATAGGAACAGAGGAGTAGGATAAGTGTACGGCTAAAGGCTATGAGAACTAGTCGTCTAGTGCGTTCGGAACAGAGAGTAATGGGCGAATAGATAAAAGGAATAATGTACAGACAAGGGTATGGTAGGATGTGAGTACATTGGAGGTAAGCCTATGCATTGAGTGAGTACGAGAGAGGTTTTGTCTCTAGAAGCACCATTTAAGCCAGGAGAGGTCACCTCTCCTGGAACAATACAATACACAAGGGCTAGCTAAGGCACATTGAGCAGGGCTGGAGGCTCTACAGTGAAATGAGACAAAAATCACTAACCAAAATAGCAATAGACAAGGCATATTGACATTAGGGAGAGGCATGGTTAGCCGAGGATCATAGGCACGGCGATTCGGACAGCTAGCAGGTGGGGGATAGCAGGCTAGCAGATGGGCCTCAGAGTGACGTCGCAATGGGAGAGCTGGTTGAAATCCCCTCGGACAGTTACGTTGGCAGACCAGTCGTGATGGATCGGCGGTGCTCCGTGTAGGCAGCAAAGGGTCCAGGTCAATTGGCAAAAGAGGTATTGAAGCCCAGAAATTGTCTGATGGATCTCTTCGGCTAGCCGGGAGATGGGCCTAGGTCAAGGCTAACTCCAGGCTAACTGGTGCTTGCTTCAGGACAGAGACGTTAGCCAGGAGTAACCACTCGAATAACAGCTAGCTAGCTGCAATGATCCAGTGTAAAGGTTCAGAGCTTGTGGTAGGAATCCGGAGATGTGGTAGAGAAAAAGCAGTCCGATATGCTCTGGGTTGATATTGCGCCGTGCAGACTGGCTGGAATTGACCGGGCTGAGGCTGGCTGATGTCCGAGTTAGCCACTGCTAGCGGTCATCACAGTTAACTGACTACTAGCTAGTAGCTAATTAGCTGGCTAGCTTCCGATGGGGGTTCCGGTTCTAAAGTATAAAAATAGCAGATCCATACCAAATTGGATGAGGCGGATTGCAGTAGAGTCAGTTAAGTCCGTAGATGGAAATTGAGATTAAAAATATATACGAAATATATACGAAGAAAAATGAAATGTACACGGGACGGGACAAGACAAACAAAACAGTCATCCGACTGCTACACCATCTTGGATTGAGATAAATATATGATGTGCGATGGCCGTGCAGCATATGCAAGATCCAATAGATGGTATAAAATACAGTGTTTATGTATTTTTACATTTTAGCAGATGCTCTTATCCAGAGCGACTTACAGTAGTGAATGCATACATTTCATTTTTTTTGTACTGGCCCCCCATGGGAATCGATCCCACAACCCTGGCGTTGCACACACCATGCTGGCGTTGCAAACACCATGCTCTACCAACTGAGCCACAGGGAGGACTGTATATATGTATATATATATATGTATATATATATATATATATATATATATATATATATATATATATATATATATATATATATATATATATATATGAGATGAGTAATGTAGGATATGTAAACATTATTAAAATTGCGTTATTAAAGTGACTCGTGAAACCATTATTAAATCCATTTATTAAAGTGGCCAGTGATTTGAGTCTGTATGTTGGCAGCAGCCTCTCTTTTGTCAGTGATGGCTTTTTAACAGTCTGATAGCCTTGAGATTCAGTACCTTGCAAAAGTATTCATCCCCCTTGGCATTTTTCCGATTTTGTTGTGTTACAACCTGTAATTTAAATTTATTTTTTATTTGTATTTAATGTTATGGACATACACAGAATACTCAAAATTGGTGAAGTGAAATGAAAAATATTACTTCTTTCAAAAAAACCTGGAAAACTGGTTCGTACATATGTATTCACCTCCTTTGCTAGGAAGACCCACATAAGTTCTGGTGCAACCAATTACCTTCAGAAGTCACATAATTAGATAAATAATGTCCATCTGTGTGCAATCTAAGTGTCACATGATCTTAGTATATATACACACCTGCTCTGAAAGTCCAGAGAGTCTGCAACACCACTAAGCAAGGGGCACCACCAAGCAAGCGTTACCATGAAGACCAAGGAGCTCTCCAAACAGGTCAGGGACAAAGTTGTGGAGAAGTACAGATCAAGGTTGGTTTATAAAAAAATATCCCAAACTTTGAACATCCCACGGAGCACCATTAAATCCATTATAATAAAACTGGAAAGAATATGGCACGACAACAAACCTGCCAAGAGAGGGCCATCCACCAAAACTCACGGACCAGGCAAGGAGGGCATTAATCAGATAACCCTGAAGGAGCTGCAAAGCTCCACAGCGGAGATTGGAGTATCTGTCCATAGGACCACTTTAAGCCGGACACTCCACAGAGATGGACTTTATGGAAGAATTGCCAGAAAAAAGCAATTTCTTAACCTCTCTTGGGGAGGTGGGATGCTACCGTCCCACTCACGGTTCACACTATTCAACAGCCAGTGAAAAATCAGAGCGCCAATTTCAAAACCACAAAATGTCATAATTCAAAGTTCTCAAACACACGACTATGTTACACCATTTTAAAGATACACGTCTCCTTAACCTGTTTAGGATAAGGGTCAGTATTTTCACGGCCAGATAAAAAACATACCCGATTTAATCTGGTTATTACTCCTGCCCAGAAACTAGAATATGCATATAATTATTTGATTCGGATAGAAAACACCCTAACGTTTCTAAAACTGTTTGAATGGTGTCTGTGAGTATAACAGAACTCATATGGCAGGCCAAAACCTGAGAAGATTCTATATGGGAAGTGCCCTGTCTGACATTTTCTTGGCCTTCTGTAGCCTCTTTATCGAAAATACAGGATCTCTGCTGTAACGTGACATTTTCTAAGGCTCCCATAGGCTCTCAGAAGGCGCCAGAACGTGGAATGATAACTCTGCAGTCCCTGGGCGAAAAACAGTAGGGGTTTTGGAAAGTGGTCGTTCTGAGAACAATGACACTTGTGCGCGCGTGCATGTGACAACTCCATTTTCTACTTTCAGTGTTTGAACGGATACAACGTCTCCCGGTTGGAATATTATCGCTATTTTATGAGAAAAATCGCATAAAAATTGATTTTAAACAGCGTTTGACATGCTTCGAAGTACGGTAATGGAATATTTTGAAATGTTTTGTCACGATATGCGCCGGAACAAAACGCAGCTATTTGGATATAACTATGGATTATTTGTAAGCAAAACAACATTGGGTGTTGAAGTAGAATGCCTGGGAGTGCATTCTGACGTAGAACAGCAAAGGTAATCCAATTTTTCTATTAGTAATTCTGAGTTTGTGGAGTGCCAAACTTGGTGGGTGTCAAAATAGCTAGCCATGATGGCCGGGCTATCTACTCAGAATATTGCAAAATGTGCTTTCACCGAAAAGCTATTTTAAAATCGGACAACGCGATTGCATAAAGGAGTTCTGTATCTATATTTCTTAAAATAATTTTTATGTTTTTTGTGAACGTTTATCGTGAGTAATTTAGTAAATTCACCGGAAGTTTTCGGTGGGTATGCTGGTTCTGAACAAAACATGCTAATGTAAAAAGCTGTTTTTTGATATAAATATGAACTTGATTGAACAAAACATGCATGTATTGTATAACATAATGTCCTAGGAGTGTCATCTGATGAAGATCATCAAAGGTTAGTGCTGCATTTAGCTGTGGTTTTGGTTTTTGTGACATTATATGCTAGCTTGAAAAATGGGTGTGTGATTATTTCTGGCTGGGTACTCTCCTGACATAATCTAATGTTTTGCTTTCGTTGTAAAGCCTTTTTGAAATTGGACAATGTGGTTAGATAAAGGAGAGTCTTGTCTTTCAAATGGTGTAAAATAGTCATATGTTTGAAAAATTGAAGTTTTTGCATTTTTGAGGTATTTGTAATTTGCGCCACGCTATACCATTGGATATTGGTGAGAAGTTCCGCTAGCGGATTTCAAAAAGGCTTTACGGCAAAAGCATAAAGTTGGAACTGTCCTAACATAATCTAACACAAGAAATACCACACAGCCATTTTCCTAGCAAGGACAGGCGTCACAAAAACCTGAAAACCAGCTAAAATGATGCACTAACCTTTGACGATCTTCATCAGATGACACTCCTAGGACATCATGTTACACAATACATGCATTTTTTGTTTGATCAAGTTCATATTTATGTCCAAAAACAGCATTTTACATTGCCGCGTGATGTTCAGAAAATATTTTGCCTCCAATACTGCCAGTGAATCAGCAAAACAATTTACAAAAATACTCATCATAAATGTTGATAAAATATTAAACTGTTATTCAAAGAATTATAGATGAACATCTCTTTTATGCAACTGCTGTGACATATTTCAAAAAAGCTTCACGGGGAAAGCACAGTTTGCAATAATCTGAGTACTGCGCTCAGAAAAAGACATCAATCAATACAGATACCCGCCATTTTTGAGTCATCTAAAATCGTAAATAGCATTAGAAAGATTCACTTACTTTTGATGATCTTCATCAGAAGGGCACTTCCAGGAATCCGAGGTCCACAATAAATGTTGTTTTGTTCGATAAAGTCCATAATTTATGTCCAAACAGCTCCTTGTTGTTTGCGCGTTCAGTAAGCTACTCCAAGTGTAGGAAGCGCTGCCAAAATGTCATGACGAAAAGTAAAATAAAGTTATATTTACGTTCGTTCAAACATGTCAAATGTTGTATAGCATCAATCGTTAGGGCCTTTGTAAATTAGAACTTCAATAATTTTCCAACCGGACGATTCCAGTGTCTTGAAAAACGTTTTGGAACACAACTACCCCTCACGTGAATGCGCGTCAATGAACTCATGTCCTTTCCTGAGTCAACAACTTCCAACTTCCTTTGTTCGCTCTCTGTTCACCATAGACGCCTCAAACAACTTTCTAAAGACTGTTGACATCTATTGGAAGCCTTCGGAATTGCAAAATGAACCCTAAGTCACTGTGTGTTCAAAAGGCAATGACTTGAAAGGACTACAAGATCCAGATTTCCCACTTCCAGGTTAGATTTTTCTCAGGTTTTTGCCTGCCATATGAGTTCTGTTATACTCACAGACATCATTCAAACAGTTTTAGAAACATCACAGTTTTTTCTATCCAAATCGACTAATAATACGCATATTCTAGTTCCTGGGCCCGAGTAGTAGGCTGTTTAATCTGGGTACGTTTTTCATCCGGCCGTGAAAATACTGCCCCCTACCCAAGAGAGGTTAAAGAAAAATATAAGCAAGCACATTTGGTGTTCACCAAAACGCATGTGGGAGACTCCCCAAACATATGGAAGAAGGTACTCTGGTCAGATGCGACTAAAATGTAGCTTTTTAGCCATCAAGGAAAATGCTATGTCTTGAGCAAACTCAACACCCCGAGAACCACATCCCCACAGTGAAGCATGGTGGTGGCAGCATTATGCTGTGGGGATGTTTTTCATCGGATGGGATTGGGAAACTGGTCAGAATTGAAGGAATGCTGGATGGAAATTCTGAGGGAAACCTGTTTGTCTTCCAGAGATTTGAGACTGGGATGGAGGTTCACCTTCCAGCAGGACAATGACCCTAAGCACACTGCTAAAGCAACACTCGAGTGGTTTAAGGGGAAACATGTAAATGTCTTGGAATGGCCTAGTCAAAGCCCAGACCTCAATCCAATTGAGAATCTGTGGTATGACTTAACCTGTTGGGGGCAGTATTTGCACGGCTGGATAAAAAACGGACCCGATTTAATCTGGTTACTACTCCTGCCCAGTAACTAGAATATGCATATAATTGTTTGATTTGGATAGAAAACACCCTAAAGTTTCTAAAACTGTTTGAATGGTGTCTGTGAGTATAACAGAACTCATTTGGCAGGCCAAAACCTGAGAAGATTCCAAACAGGAAGCGCTCTCTCTGACCATTTCATGGCCTTCTTGATCATCTCTAACCAAAACAGGGGATCTCTGGCATAACGTGACATTTTCTAACGCTCCCATAGGCTCTCAGAAGGTGCCAGAACGATGAATGGTGGCTTTGCAGGCCCTGGCTGAAAAACATTAGCGCATTTGGATAGTGGTCAATCTGAGGACAATGAGACTGGAGACGCGTGCACGAGCCGACACCATGTTTACTTTCTCTCTCCTTGAACGAAAACAACGACTACCGGTCGGAATATTATCGCTTTTTTACGAGAAAAATAGCATAAAAATTGATTTTAAAAAGCGGTTGACATGCTTCGAAGTACGGTAATGGAATATTTAGAATTTTTTTGGCACGAAACGCGTCGGGCGCGTCACCCTTCGGATAGTGTCTTGAACGCACGAACAAAACGCCGCTATTTGGATATAACTATGGATTATTTTGAACCAAACCAACATTTGTTATTGAAGTAGAAGTCCTGGGAGTGCATTCTGACGAAGAACAGCGAAGGTAATCAAACTTTTCTAATAGTAAATAGGAGTTTGGTGAGTACCACACTTGGTGGGTGTCAAAATAGCTAGCATGTGATGGCCGGGCTATCTACTCAGAATATTGCAAAATGTGCTTTCACCGAAAAGCTATTTTAAAATGGGACATAGCGAGTGCATAAAGGAGTTCTGTATCTATAATTCTTAAAATAATTGTTATTTTTTTTGTGAACGTTTATCGTGAGTAATTTAGTAAATTCACCGGAAGTGTTCGGTGGGAATGCTAGTCACATGCTAGTCACAATAGTTGGTTTTTGATATAAATATGAACTTGATTGAACAAAACATGCATGTATTGTATAACATAATGTCCTAAGATTGTCATCTGATGAAGATCATCAAAGGTTAGTGCTGCATTTAGCTGTGGTTTGGGTTTATGTGACATTATATGCTAGCTTGAAAAATGGGTGTCTGATTATTTCTGGCTGGGTACTTTGCTGACATAATCTAATGTTTTGCTTTCGTTGTAAAGCCTTTTTGAAATCGGACAGTGTGGTTAGATTAACGAGAGTCTTGTCTTTAAAATGGTGTAAAATAGTCATATGTTTGAGAAATTGAAGTAATAGCATTTCTAAGGTATTTGAATATCGCGCCACGGGATTACACTGGCTGTTGAGTAGGCGCAAGCGTCCCACCTAGCCCATAGAGGTTAAAGATTGCTGTACACCATCGGAACCCATTTATCTTGAAGGAGCTGGAGACGTTTTGCCTTGAAGAATGGGCAAAAATCCCAGTGGCAAGATGTGCCAAGCTTATAGAGACATTCCCCAAGAGACTTGCAGCTGTAATTGCTGCAAAAGCCGTAATTGCTGCAAAAGGCTCTACAAGTATTGACTTTGGGGGGGTGAATAACCAGAATTTTAATTCCAGTTTGGAAATTGAACAAAATTTGATAGATACCAACGGGGGTGAATACTTTCGCAAGCCACTGTAGAAGCTGTTTTTCAGTCTCTCGGTCCCAGCTTTGATGCACCTGTACTGACCTTGCCTTCTGGATGATAGCGGGGTGAACAGGCAGTGGCTCAGGTTTTTGTTGTCCTTGATGTTTTTTTTGGCCTTCCTGCGACATTGGGGGCTGTAGGCGTCCAGCAGTGCAGCTAGTTTGCACCCGGTGATGTGTTGTATAGACCGCACTACCCTCTGGATAGCCTTGCGGTTGAGGACAGTGCAGTTGCCGTACCAGGCGGTGATACAGCCTGACAGGATGCTCTCGATTGTGCATCTGTAAAAGTTTGTGAGGGTTTTAGGTGACAAGCCACATTTCTTCATCATACTGAGATTGAAACCCTCTGCCTCTAACCCTTTTACAGGGGCTGAGTCACTGACTTACTGGTGTTCTTCCATGCCGTCCATGGGAGGGGTGCGTCACTTGAGTAGGTTGAGCCACTGACGTGGTCTTCCTGTCTGGGTTGGCGCCCCCCCCTTGGGTTGTGCCGTGGCGGACATCTTTGTGGGCTATACTCGGCCTTGTCTTTGGACGGTAAGTTGGTGGTTGTAGATATCCCTCTAGTGGTGTGGGGGCTGTGCTTTGGCAAAGTGGGTGGGGTTATATCCTGCCTGTTTGGCCCTGTCCGGGGGTATCATCGGATGGGGCCACAGTGTCTTCTGATCCCTCCTGTCTCAGCCTCCAGTATTTATGCTGCAGTAGTTTATGTGTCGGGGGGCTAGGGTCAGTCTGTTACATCTGGAGTATTCTCTTGTCTTATCCGGTGTCCTGTGTGAATGTAAATATGCTCTCTCTAATTCTCTCTTTCTTTCTTTCTTTCTTTCTCTCGGAGGACCTGAGCCCTAGGACTACCTGGCATGATGACTCCTTGCTGTCCCCAGTCCACCTGGCCATGCTGCTGCTCCAGTTTCAACTGTTCTGCCTGCGGCTACGGAACCCTGACCTGTTCACCGGACGTGCTTGTTGCACCCTCGACAATTACTATGATTATTATTATTTGACCATGCTGGTCATTTACGAACATTTTAACATCTTGACCATGTTCTGTTATAATATCCACTCGGCACAGCCAGAAGAGGACTGGCCACCCCTCATAGCCTGGTTCCTCTCTAGGTTTCTTCCTAGGTTTTTGGCCTTTCTCAGGAGTTTTTCCTAGGGAGTTTTTCCCAGCCACCGTGCTTCTTTCACATGCATTGCTTGCTGTTTGGGGTTTTAGGCTGGGTTTCTGTACAGCACTTTGAGATTTCAGCTGATGTACGAAGGGCTATATAAATAAATTTGATTTGATTTGATTTTGATTTGAAAAGGTGCTGTTGCGAATTCTTCACCATGCTGTCTGTGTGGGTGGACCATTTCAGTTTGTCCGTGATGTGTACGCAGAGGAACTTAAAATGTTCCACCTCCTTTACTGTCCCATCGATGTGGATAGGGGGGCTTTTAGAGATACTTTTGTAAGCCTTTCCAGCTTTATGCAAGTCAACAATTCTTAATCTTAGGTCTTCTGCGATCTCTTTTGTTGAGGCATGGTTCACATCAAGCAATGCTTCTTGTGAATGGCAAACACAGATTTTGTGAGTTTTTTACATGTCAAGGCACCTTGAACCAACATCCCCAATCTTGTCTCATTGATGGGACTCCAGGTTAGCTGACTCCTGACTCCAATTAGCTTTTTTTCCAACCTACACTGTGAATTTTAAATTATGTTTTCAATATAGACAAGAAAAATACAATAATGTGAGTGTTATTAGTTTAAGCACACTGTGTTTGTCTATTGTTGTGTCTAAGATGAAAATCAAATCTAATTTTATGACTAATTTATGCTGAAATCCAAGTAATTCTTAAGGTTTCACATACTTTTTCTTGCCACTGTATATGCCACACTGAAATCCTCTCTGGTCTGGCAAATCATGCAAAGATACCCTGTATTAGTTAATCAATGTGCAGCTGGAACTGAAAATGGTTAGAGAGTCAACTATGGAAGCACAACCCATGTTATCTTGTATCCGAAGGTTAAATATAAGACCTCTGAAGTGTTGTTTTTCCTCCCATGTATGTGGATAACATTAAAGGCCTTCTCCATCTGCTCCTGTGCTGATAACAGACCTGGCTGTTTTCCCCTCTGTGCGTGCTAGAACACAAAAGGCCAAATGCTATGGCGCTACGAGGTTCCTGGCAGCCATCTGCAATTCTAATCCCTGGATGATCAAATGTTTCAAAGGGTTTCCATCATTGCCCGTGTGGTAATGGGTCCGCCGGTGCCCTTTCTTCGCCAATTGCGAAGCCTTTCGGTCGCTCGTGTGCCCTCTGCCCTCCCCTCTGAAAAGCTTGCACATCATGGCTCTTTTAAAAGGGTTTTATATAAAGGCGGAGGACAATGCCTTTTTCACGCAACATTTAGGATGCTGACATTTTTCCTGAACTACGTTAATCCTGTCAGAGACATTCTGGAGGATTAGGATCGGTACGTTGCAAAGGGTAATGTGCTCTAAGGGAAACAAACAACGAATACAGTTTGTTGATAGATATGTCTGGATTGAAGCGATAGTTTCAGCAAGAGAAGATGGATTTCAGTCCTCTCTTAAACTCACAGCAGCACATTACTACAGAAGAGCCTGCACAGGGGATCCAACTTGTTTACTTCCACAGCTGTTCACCAAACACAACAGCTAAGGGTTGAGTTGGAAGGATGGAGTTGGAATGAGGTAGGGAAAGAGGGTAGAAAATGCTGATAGAAACTGGTTTAAGCCACCTCTCTAACTAAACACATTACACAGTCAAGTGTCTGGGGTTGGGAGCGGTGGGGGTTGTGCAAGAGATTGCTCCCATTTTTATCTATCAAACAGACTACCCTGACCATATTCTTTGAGAATTGATGGCCACATTTCTCCACCCTGATGTGTTTTTATCTGTCGTGCTTGCCTTCAGGTCTCTGGCAAGGTTCGTTATCGGGTGGGAATAATCACATTTATTCCCGAAAATGTACAGATAGATCAATCATAAAATATTGGTGTTTTTATAGCGAGTGTCGTGAATATACATCACTGTCCATTAAAGACACACAAACATACAGTACCAGTCAAAAGTTTGGACACACTTACTCATTCAAGGGTTTTTCTTTATTTTTTAAACTATTTTCTACATTATAAAGTAATAGTGAAGACATCAAAACTATGAAATAACTCATGTGCAATCATGTAGTAACCAAAAAAGTGTTAAATCAAAAATATATTTTATATTCTTCAAAGTAGCCACCCTTTGCCTTGATGAAACCTTTGCACACTCTTGGCATTCTCTCAACCAGCTTCACCTGGAATGCTTTTCCAACAATCTTGAAGGAGTTCCCACATATGCTGAGCACTTGTTGGCTGCTTTGCCTTCACTCTGCGGTCTAACTCATCCCAAACCATCTCAATTGGGTTGAGGTCGGGTGATTGTGGAGGCCAGGTCATCTGATGCAGCATTCCATCACACTTCTTCTTGGTCAAATAGCCCTTACACACCCTGGAGGTGTGTTGAGTCATTGTCCTGTTGAAAAATAAATGATAGTGCCACTAAGCACAAACCAGATGAGATGGTGTATCGCTGCAGAATACTGTGGTAGCCATGCTGGATAAGTGTGCCTTGAATTCTAAATAAATCACAGACAGTGTCACCAGCAAAGCACCCCCACGTCATCCCACCTTCTCCTCCATGCTTCACGGTGGGAACCACACATGCAGAGATCATCCGTTCACCTACTCTGCATCTCAAAAAGACACGGCGGTTGGAATCATCAGATTAAAAGGACAGATTTCCACTGGTCTAATGTCCATTGCTCATGTCTCTTGGCCCAAGCAAGTCTCTTCTTCTTATTGGTGTCCTTTAGTAGTGATTTCTTTACAGCAATTAGACTATGAAGGCCTGATTCACACAGTCTCCTCTGAACAGTTGATGTTGAGATGTGTCTGTTTCTTGAACTCTGTGAAGCATTTATTTGGGCTGCAATTTCTGAGGCAGATACATCTATTGAACTTATCCTCTGCAGCAGAGGTAACTCTGGGTCTTTCTTTCCTGTGGCGGTCCTCATGAGAGCCAGTTTCATGATTGCGCTTGATGGTTTTTGCGACTGCACTTGAAGAAACTTTCAAAGTACTTGACATTTTCCGGATCGACTGACCTTCATGTCTTAAAGTAATGATGGACTGTCGATTCTCTTTGCTCATTTGAGCTGTTCTTGCCATAATATGTATTTGGTGCCAAGTAGGGTTATCTAACATATACCACACCTACCCTGTCACAACACATCTGATTGGCTAAAACACATTAAGAAGGAAAGAAATTCCACAAATGAACTTTAAACAAGGCACGCCTGTTAATTGAAACGCTGGTACTATATATGAAGTTGACAGCGCCAATTCTCTTCCAGTTAGCTTCCCACCTATAACTATGCAACAATGGCCCATTCTTCATCGCCAAATGTGTAATTTGCAATCCATTCTCAAAACCTTTCTGGGGAATTTGTTTCTCTCAGTCTAATGTCTTTATTGGTTTTGTATTCCACTGGGGCTGTCATTTGTGTGATTTCTTAGCTGTGTCCAAACCAAAATGTCTTCTAGAAGCATACTTCATGTATTCCAATTATTATTGACACATACATTACTGCTATTAATATTAACACTATTAAATAACATCATGAATTATTCAATACTTAAATTTTTTTCATTTTTTTAATATTGAAAGGCATGTAAAAGCTGAATGCAACCCATTGTTTTATTCATTTCAATTTGCAGTGAATGCAAGCAAATAATCTAAGTCAAGTTTGTGTAATTTTCTATACACACTAAAAACGAATGGTTCTATACAGTGGCTTGCGAAAGTATTCATCCCTCTTGGCATTTTTCCTATTTTGTTGCCTTAAAACCTGTATTTAAAATTGATTTTGGGGGGGGTTTGTATTATTTGATTTAAACAACATGCCTACCACTTTGAAGATTTTTTTTTTTTATTGTGAAACAAACAAGAAATAAGACAAAAAAAGAGAACTTGCGCATGCATAACTACTCAGCCCCCCAAAGTCAATACTTTGTAGAGCCACCTTTTACAGCTGTAAGTCTGTTGGGGTATGTCTCTATAAGCTTGGCACATCTTGCCACTGGGATGTTTGCCCATTCTTCAATGCAAAACTGCTCCAGCTCCTTCAAGTTGGATGGATTCCGCTGGTGTACAGCAATCTTTAAGTCATACCCCAGATTCTCAATTGGATTGAGGTCTGGGCTTTGACTCGGCCATTCCAAGACATTTACATGTTTCCCCTTAAACCACTCGAGTGTTGCAGTGTTGCTGTGTGCTTAGGGTCATTCTTCTAATGGAAGGTGAATCTCCGTCCCAGTCTCAAATCTCTGGAAGACTGAAACAGGTTTCCCTCAAGAATTTCCCTGTATTAACTTGTTATGGATAGGGGGCAGTATTTTCACGGCCGGATAAAAAACATACCCGATTTAATCTGATTATTACTCCTGCCCAGAAACTAGAATATGCATATAATTATTAGCTTTGGATAGAAAACACTCCAAAGTTTCTAAAACTGTTTAAATGGTGTCTGTGAGTATAACAGAACTCATTTGGCAGGCCAAAACCTGAGAAGATTCCAAACAGGAAGCGCCCTCTCTGACCATTTCTTGGCCTTCTTGATCATCTCTATCCAAAACAGGGGATCTCTGCTGTAACGTGACATTTTCTAACGCTCCCATAGGCTCTCAGAAGGCGCCAGAACGTTGAATGATGACTTTGCAGGCCATGGCTGAAAAACAGTAGCGCATTTGGTAAGTGGTCGATCTGAGAACAATGAGACTGGCGCGCGCGTGCATGAGACGACTCCATGTTTACATTTTCAGTCTTTGAACGAAAACAACGACTCCCATTTGGAATATTGTCGATTTTTTACGAGAAAAATTGCATAAAAATTGATTTTAAACAGCGTTTGACATGCTTCGAAGTACGGTAATGGAATATTTAGAATTTTTTTGTCACGAAACGCGCCGGGCGCATCACCCTTCGTCACCCTTCGGACAGTGTCTTGAACGCACAACAAAACGCCGCTATTTGGACATAACTATAGATTATTTGGAACCAAACCAACATTTGTTATTGAAGTAGAAGTCCTGGGAGTGCATTCTGACGAAGAACAGCAAAGGTAATCCAATTTTTCTTATAGTAAATCTGAGTTTGGTGAGGGCCAAACTTGGTTGGTGTCAAAATACCTAGCCATGACGCCGGGCTATCTACTCAGAATATTGCAAAATGTGCTTTCACCGAAAAGCTATTTTAAAATCGGACACCGCGATTGCATAAAGGAGTTCTGTATCTATAATTCTTAAAATAATTGTTATGTTTTTTGTGAACGTTTATCGTGAGTAATTTAGTAAATTCACCGGAAGTTTTCGGTGGGTATGCTAGTTCTGAACATCACATGTTAATGTAAAAAGCTGGTTTTTGATATAAATATGAACTTGATTGAACAAAACATGCATGTATTGTATAACATAATGTCCTAGGAGTGTCATCTGATGAAGATCATCAAAGGTTAGTGCTGCATTTAGCTGTGGTTTTGTTTTTTGTGACAAATATGCTTGCTTGGAAAATGGCTGTGTGATTATTTGTGTCTATGTACTCTCCTAACATAGTCTAATGTTTTGCTTTCGCTGTAAAGCCTTTTTGAAATCTGACAATGTGGCTAGATTAACGAGCGTCTTATCTTTAAAATGGTGTAAAGTAGTTGATTCTTTGAGAAAATTGAATTGTGGTATTTTAGTTGGTTTTGTATTTCGCGCCGTGCGATGCCATTGGCTGTTGGCTAGGGGCTAGCGGAACGTCTGTCCTCAACAGGTTAAAGGTATCCAAGCTCAATTCTAAACTTTTTATTAGCGGCAGGTATAATTTTCTGCATTTCAATAAAATGTATTTATAAAGCCCTTTTTACATCAGCTGATGTCACAAAGTGCTATACAGAAACACCAAACAATGCAGAAGCACGGTGGCTAAATGAACTGCTGATGGGCTCATTATCAGCTCATTTCTTCACTGGAGGTTGACGAGGTAATCTCTCAGTCACATTGAAATATTAATTTGTGTATGTTTGTTTATAGACCTTAGTAAAAGGGTGTCTTTCTTTACTAATTCTCACCTTGTCAACTACCTCAAAGCAAAACGTTTTGTGCTAATGGGGTTTACCGCTCTTAACATTTTAAACACTTCAAATATGTTCCCCGGCATAACCTCCACAGGTTTCATTTGAATAGAACGATGATGCAATGTATTGTAACTAGAAACCAATGCCTGCGTCAAGTCTTTATACACTACCGTGTATATAGATGTGAGAAGCAAACCTTTTTTGTCCATTAAAGTAACATCAAATTGGTCAGAAATACAGTGTAGACATTGTTAATGTTGTAAATGACTATTGTAGCTGGAAATGGCAGATTTTATTATGGAATATCTACAAAGGCTTACAGAGGCCCGTTATCAGCAACCATCACTCCTGTGAGCCAATGGTACGTTGTGTTAGCTAATCCAAGTTTATTATTTTAAAAGGCTAATTGATCATTAGAAAACCCTTTTGCAATTATGTTAGCACAGCTGAAAACTGTTGTTCTGATTAAAGAAGCAATAAAACTGGCCTTCTTTAGACTAGTTGAGTATCTGGAGCGTCAACATTTGTGGGTTCGATTACAGGCACAAAAGGGCCAGAAACAAATAACTTTCTTCTGAAACTCGTCAGTCTACTCTTGTTCTGAGAAATTAAGGCTATTCCATGCGAGAAATTGCCAAGAAACTGAAGATCTCATACAATGCTGTGTACTACTCCCTTAACAGAACAGAGCAAACTGGCTCTAACCAGAATAGAAAGAGGAGTGGGAGGCCCCGGTGCACAATTGAGCAAGCAGACAAGTAAATTAGAGCACTGGGTCTCAATCCTGGTCCTGTGGACCCAAAGGGGTGCACATTTTTGTTTTTGACCTAGCACTACACAGCTGATTCAAATGATCAACTCATCAAAAGGCTTTGATGATTTGAATCAGGTGTGTAGTGCTAGGGCAAAAACAAAAATGTGCACCCAACCCTGGTCGTGTGCTTCCTAAAAGGTGTGCGACGGCTTGGACCGGTTTCCAAACCAATTGCACCCACTTGGGTTTGGCATGGGTTTTAGCTATGTGAGAGGCTACTTTTCAATCATTGAAGTGTGTGGATTTGAAAATCCTCTCCTACAAAACTTCCCTGCTCCTGGCTTTAGCTTCAGGTAAGTGTGAGGGTGATCTCCCCTGGGTTGCACGTATTCTGTGTTCTGATCTCTACACATCAGGTCTCATCATCCAACTCAATCTCAGGTCTTGTGAGACTAAGGTTTGCTTGATGTACATCCCTATGCCTTCCCCTTGTATGTTTCTGTCGCTCCTGTAGAGAAAATATCCTTCAAGGGCCACAACGAACAAGGATGGTTACACATCAGGCGAGAGCACACATCTGCGAGTAGACCAGTAAATATCATCCAGACAGAATTCTCATATGTCGAATAATCACTTGCTGTCTATGTTTATAATACACCCCATGCTTACAGACCATCAACCTTAGTTCCCTAGTCTTGGAGTGTGTTCGTCATCAGCCCCACACTCACTGTTGACAATTCTATCAGTACATGTCAGGTGGTTATTGAGATGAAAATGTCACTCCAACTTGATTTAGTAAGGATTGCGGAATCCATTTAATTGCAATCATTTAAGGTCAACAGCACAGACGTACTGAATCCTCAAATTTTCCAGTTAATATTTAATGCACTCTCATATCCCATTATAATATATATTTTTCATTTGAGCATTTAACCGTGATTGCAGAGTATGACAGAAACTACATCGGTCAATGCATTCCTAGGTGTCACTTCTCTGTATGGAGAGAAGGACTATATGCCCTCGCTCTCTCGGCCTTGTTGTATTGTGCCTTGGCAGTAGATAGTTACGATCAGAGCCCCATCACGTGTATGTAAACTCAGCAAGGACCCTGTCTTTCAAAAATAATTTGTAAAAATCCAAATAACTTCACAGATCTTCATTGTAAAGGGTTTAAACACTGTTTCCCATGCTTGTTCAATGAACCATAAACAATTAATGAACATGCACCTGTGGATCAGTAGTTAAGACACTAACAGCTTACAGACGGTAGCCAATTAAGGTCACAGCTATGAAAACTTAGGACACTAAGAGGTCTTTCTACTGACTCTGAAAAACACAAAAAAAAGATGCCCACGGTCCCTGCTCATCTGCGTGAACGTGCCTTAGGCATTCTGCAAAGAGGCATGAGGCCTCCAGATGTGGCCAGGGCAATAAATTGCTATGTCCGTACTGTGAGACGCCTAAGACAGCGCTACAGGGACAGGATGAACAGATGATCGTCCTCGCAGTGGCAGACCACGTGTAACAACACTTGCACAGGATCGGTACAGCCAAACATCACACCTGCGGGACAAGTACAGGATGGCAACAACAACTGCCCGAGTTACACCAGGAACACACAATCCCTCCATCAGTCCTCAGACTTTCCGCAATAGGCTGAGAGAGGCTGGACTGAGGGCTTTTAGGCCTGTTGTAAGGCAGGTCCTCACGAGACATCACCGGCAACAACGTCGCCTATGGGCACAAACCCACTTTTCGCTGGACCAGACAGGACTGGCAAAAAGTGCTCTTCACTGACGAGTCACGGTTTTGTCTCACCAGGGGTGATGGTCAGATTCGCGTTTATCGTCAAAAGATTGAGAGTTACACCGAGGCCTGTACTCTGGAGCGGTATCGATTTGGAGGTAGAGGGTCGGTCATGGTCTGGGGCGGTGTGTCACAGCATCATCGGACTGAGCTTGTTGTTATTTCAGGCAACCTCAACACTATGCGTTACAGGGAAGACATCCTCCTCCCTCATGTGGTACCCTTCCTGCAGGCTCATCCTAACATGACCCTCCAGCATGACAATGCCACCAGCCATACTCAATCCCATTGAACACGTCCGGGACCTGTTGGATCAGAGGGTGAGGGCTAGGGCCATTCCCCCCACAAATGTCTGGGAACTTGCAGGTGCCTTGGTGGAAGAGTGGGGTAACATCTCACAGCAAGAACTGGCAAATCTGGTGCAGTCCACGAGGAGAAGATGCACTGCAGTACTTAATGCAGCTGGTGGCCACACCAGATGTTACTTTTGCTTTTGACCCCCCCCCCCCCCTTTTTTCAGGGACACATTCTATTTTTCTTAGTCACATGTCTGTGGAACTTGTTCAGTTTATGTCTTAGTTGTTGAATCTTGTTAAGTTTGGACGTTTCTTTTTTTGACGAGTTTATGTCATTAGTCACCCATATGTTCATCAGTGTAAATCTTTCCAGGACAAGGGGACTTTTATCAATATATTTGCCTGTATTTAAAAAAATGTAATGCAATTTTATTTGTCAATTTTATTTGTCACATGGGCCGAATACAACAGTACAACTGTGAATTGCTTACTTACAAGCCCTTCACCAACAATGCAGTTTTAAGAAAATAGAGTTAAGAAAATATTTACTAAATAAACTAAGGTAAAAAAAACAAAAAAAAAACAATAATGAGGCTATATAAAAGGGGTACCGGTATCGAGTCAATGTCATTTTTACATGTAGGTATGGGTAAAGTGACTATGCATAGATACTAAACTCGGTGAAACATAAGCTATTACAGTTTTTTAATTTCCCGTTGGTAGGATTGTCTCGAACGGGAGCTCATCCAATTTATTCTCCAGTGATTGCACGTTGGCCAATAGAACGGATGGTAGAGGCGGGTTACCCACTCGCCGACAAATTCTCAAAAGGCACCCTGATCTCCACCCCCTGTATTTCCTTATTTTCTTCATGCGAATGACAGGGATATGGGCCTTGTCTGGGAGCAGCATTATATCCGTCCCCCAAAAAAACAAAATGCTAATTAGCTGCTAATGTGGCTATCATAAAGAACTACAAATGCCATGATGATCTGGATGAGACTGCAGAATTGAGTCAAAGGAAATGTTCTCTGGATTAACTATCTAATGTTAGCTAAATGTAGTAATTAATAAATTGGCTACATTTAAATGGAAAATTCTGTGAACAGTATTTTGCAAGTTTTAAATTGACACAAGGTATCAGCTAGAGTTGATGTGCAGGAGCTTGCAGGGATTTGTAGATACGTATGATGTATACTTTGATGCTAAATAGTATTTATGAATCTGTGAGTAAATAGAGCCAAATATATTGATAAAAGTCACCTTGTCTGAGACAGATTTACATGGTTATCAAAATGTCACGCCAAGGTAAGCCTACACGAAACACAGTCCTTATTTTAAGTGTTTCTAAAATCCCTTTTGGGAAAAGGAATGGTAAAAAAAAACGATTGGAACCATTCCCTGTTTAACTGCTAGGTTTATGGGCATTATGACACCTCCTCAGTCCTTAATGACTACAAGCATACCCATTACATGATGCAGCCAAAATGTGGAGAGTGGTACTCAATAATGTGTTGTATTGGATTTGCCACAAATATAACACTTAGTATTCAGGACAAAAAGTGAATTGCTTTGCCACATTTTTTTATTTAGTGCCTTGTTAACAACAGGATGCATGTTTTAGAATATTTTCATTCTGTATAGGCTTCCTTCTTTTCACTCTGTCAATTAGGTTAGTATTGTGGAGTAACTACAATGTTGTTGATCCATCCTCAGTTTTTCTCCTATCACAGCCATTAAACTCTAACTGTTTTAAAGTCACCATTGGCCTCACTGTGAAAATCCCTGAACAAAGCTTTACGCAGAGTGCACCATTTGCACACTCTCTACAATCCCCAGAGCTCGGGAATTGTTGAAAAAAACTGCTGAGATGGGACTGCAGGAAGTACCAGCCCAGACCCCTCTAGGAGAACAGCCACACCATTCCTTGCAACTGGGTGACTGGGTCTTGATCAAGCAGCACTTTTGAGACGGGCCCTTGGACCCCAGGTGGAAGGGATTGTTCCAGATCCTGCTGACCCCCCAGACTGCAGTGAAGTGCCAGGGTCAAAATGCTTGGCTCCATGCCTCCCACTGCAAGAGAGTCCCAAAGCCGGAGGAACCTGAGCCGACTGCTGCTGGAAAGCGTTAAAGGCACTGCAGTAAATCTGGGCCTGGTATCATACCTGGCCCTGTTTATATTACTAGAGTCCAGTGAAGCAGGGCCAGGAGATCCCCAGAGAAGAATGGTCATTACCACCATGTTGACCCATATGATTATGCCCTTTGTCAAAGGAGTGATTGTCACATTTGCAAAGGTAAACCCTGTACTCCCTTAAATCCTTGTTAATTATGTTTCTTATTTTCATTGTTAGTAACGCAAGATTCTGAAGCCTCTGATTGGAGACAGAGAAGATAACATTGATTGATTGCTGGAAGTCTCCATAGCACAAAAGGGGGAATTGTGAAGGAAAAATTAAGCTTAATGACAATTGTGTTAAACAACTGTGCTGTGTGCTTTAAAGCTATTATCCAAGTTGAACTAGAACCGGACAAATCTGGATTTGAGGTAGGGGAGTATGAGAAGGAGGGGGGGCGGTGAATATCACTTGGATACCTACAGTATATGTATGTCTTATATAATAGATAAGCTTGCCAATAATAGAGAATACTGATCTAAACCAGAAATTCCTTGCCTATATATGCTAAAACGTATTCTTGTCTAAGAGAGTCCAATGCTGGTCTCCCCTGTGCAGGTCACTGTTGAATAAACTCTGGGTGAAAGCTTAACAGTTCTCAACTACAAGAGCTGATTTTTCTACATCATTAACACACACAGACACATCACACAACCCTCACACGCGCAACCACACACACACACACACACACACAGACTCACCTGCAGTGCCTGTGTACTCCTGCTACTGTTTCAATGATGGAGCACTCGCCCTCGTTGAGGCAGAAGGCCAGATCCTTGTCGTCGATGCATGACTTGAAGACATCCGAACGCAGACTAGGGGATGTGGGAGCCACTGTGAAAAGGAGCGAGAGAAAGAGATGTTACTGGTTGTCACAAAGATACCATTTGCTTTGGGTAACATAAACTTCAGAACCACACCAAAAACAACAACTTATGTTTTGACAAATATCTTGGCCCTATGATCATGGACTATATCATTAAACATGCAGCTTCCATACACACTGACAAGGTTACTTGGGAGCTTGCGGTGCTATGTTGATGTGAATAATATTCAGTAGCAGGTGCCACAATACGGCCGGTCAGAATCAATAGGTTAATGGAGAGGAGCTAAGTAGACACTGCAGTCTCTCTCCACTCCTTCCTGTTAATCATCAACGGTGTTGACACCAACTGCAGTAAGAAGAGATACACATACATGAACAAACCTGTCACGTCCTGACCAGTATAGGGGTTATTTGTTATTGTAGTTTGGTCAGGATGTGGCAGAAGGTATTTGTTTTATGTGGTTCGGGGTGGTGGTATGTTTAGAAGGGTGTTTGATTTACTATTTCTGGCTTTTGGGTTATGTTCTATGTTCTTTCTAGTTTAGTATTTTCTATGTTAGGTAATTGGGTGTTGGACTCTCAATTGAAGGCAGGTGTTTGTAGTTGCCTTTGATTGAGAGTCCTATATATAGGGATGTGTTTTGTTTGTTAATTGTGGGTAGTTGTCTTTAGCACTGCTGTAGTAAGTATAGCCTCTTAAACTGTCTTCTGTCATTCTTTTTTGTATTGTTTTTCTCGTGTTCACATTTATTTAATAAATTAATATGATGAGCACGCAACCCGCTGCGCCTTGGTCCTCTCTTCACGACGACAGCCGTTACAAAACCGGTCTGCATCAACTCAGTATTAATTTGTTGAATGGGAAATCATTATTTGTTCCCTGAGGAGGCTTTGATATACAAATTACCAGAATAATGCAAACATTTGATGTATAGCACATCAACAATATGGATACTCCTACTGGTTAAAAATTACGAAAGGGTGAAGGATGTTGATCAATACACTAAGGATTTAAGGGCTCTATTCAATCAGATCCGATTTAGCCGACATCCGCATAGCAGTTGTTTTGTTGGAGGTGGAACTGAATTACAGCTGTCAAATCCACAAGTGGCTCCCAGGATTATATGGAAAGTGGACATTGCCATTGGTTGTAATGAGTCACATTAACAGAAATCCTATGCAGCCTTGTTTACAAGTTGAACACTAGAATATGAGATGTAGTCTACACCTCGGTTAGGATGATAGAAATCCTCATTGTTTGGTTTAATGATTTTTAAAGTTGTTGTAATTATTTATATGTGGCCTAAACTTTCTCACGCTGACCTTCTAACATGAGTGGAGTGGGTGTGACAATGATGCAAGAGCAGCTGCTCACTGATTTGAGTTTGAGTTTATTTTATTTTTACAGGGACAGTGCACATTAATCAACGTTTCAGTAAAAGTGCCGGTTTTAGCCAGCCGGCTAATTTTCAACCGCAGTCCCTGGGCAGGTTATTAAAAACAATTACAATATAGACAATCATTGAACAGTGAGCACACGCAGAGTAACATAGGACAAGCAAGACATAGCATACAGACAGAGCAACATAGGACAAGCAAGATGTAGCATACAGACAGAGCAACATAGAACAAAAAGCAACAAGACAAAATCCATAAAAACAACAAAGTCTTTCCACACCTCACAAGCTACAGACAACAGACAACATGGAAAGTGGCAATACACAGCTAGTGATTATGTTTTGTGAAAGTGTGATATGTGGTGCAGTTATGTGTGTCTGATGGCAGTGTATTCCAGACATGGGACGCTCTCACAGAGAAAGCGGATTTACTAAAGGTGCTTTTCCTTAAGGGAACTATACAGTCACCTCTCATGGCAGACCTTGTGGATCTGCTGCCATATGTTTGGGTTTTCTGTTTAACAAAAATACTGAGTGGAGGGGGAGCTAGGCCATTTAGGATCTTGAATACAAGACATGCGTCGGTGTATTGCACAAGATTTTCCCAACTCAGGAGCTCATGCTTTCTGAGGATGTAACAGTGATGATGGCTATTGGGCTTCCTATCGAGCACTTTGAGAGCCTGTTTGTAGACAGACTGAATAGGTTTTAATGTTGTATAGCAAGCTTGGGCCCAACAAGTCAAGCAGTATGTTAAGTGGGGGAGTATCTGCTCCAACGCAGTTCCAACACCTCTGCTATCACCGCTTAACGCCTGATCTGATTCAATCAAGGCCAGGGATCATCAACTGGATTCAGCCACGGGCCAATTTTTTATTGAGTGGGGGGTAGGAACATAATAAAAATGTACAGTTGAAGTGGGAAGTTTACATACACTTAGGTTGGAGTCATTAAAACTCATTTTTCAACCACTCCACAAATTTCTTGTTAACAAACTATAGTTTTGGCAAGTCGGTTAGGACATCTACTTTGTGCATGACACAAGTAATTTTTCCAACAATTGTTTACAGACATATTATTTCACTTATAACTCACTGTATCACAATTCCAGTGGGTCAGATGTTTACCTATTACCTTCACAGAAAAGCACAAACTGGCTCTAACCAGAATAGAAAGAGGAGTGGGAGGCCCTGGTGCACAACTGAGCAAATGGACAAGTACATTAGAGTGTCTAGTTTGAGAAACAGATGCCTCACAAGTCCTCAACTGGCAGCTTCATTAAATAGTACTCGCAAAACACCAGTCTCAACGTCAACAGTGAAGAGGCGACTCCGGGGCGCTGGCCTTCTAGGCAGCGGGTATTGATTGAGGCCTGTTGTGAGGCCTTGAAAGATGATGACAGATCAGTTGGACACAAAAAAAGTTATGGGTGAACAACAGGGCCACCTATAACTCTTTCTATGAGTTTCTATTTACCTACCCTAGACAGTATTTTGCATGAATTACTATGTAAGAACATGTTAATACAATGTTTTACTATAGTAATGACAGTTATTACACCTGAATAAGATCAACTTATCACTGCATTTACAGTGCATTCGTGTGCATTTATAATCCATTAGAAGATGTGCTATCCTTATAACAGCCAATACATGCATGGTGAATGCCTAACACTAGGCAACGGGCTAGTGGTTCAAAGAAAGTATTACTGTACCACTTCTATGCTTCTTTTCACATTTCAATGGCCTACGCCAAAAAGGAAATATGAATTTGTTTGCATATTCAGCAGACCCAGGAATCTGTCCGGCTCACATTTAGGCCTCAACATCCAAGACATCATTCTTAGGGTTTTAGAAAGACAGTTGCTCCATATTCTGTATTATCAATTCAATAAACATCCAAGACATGGTGTTCAAAGGTTATCTATTTCAAGGCTTCAATTCATGAATTCAAATAGAACACAAAGCTCCCCATGGTGCGAATATCTAATGTAATAATTGTCATGTTGTACCACAGAGTGTCATTAGTTGAGTTACTCTAGACTTACTACAGGGTCGACCAACTAAACCTGCAAGCACTGATAGACCACTGCTTATAACAGTAGGTCAGCAATGTTCAGGTATTGGTCAAAGTCTTTGTAGCTAAAGATCAGACCTATCCCAGTAGGCGAAAATGTTAAAGAAATCTGGTTGAAATTATGTCATAACAATCTGTCTAGAAACCAATATGAAGTCATTTCAACCAGTTTTTCCCAGTTTTGTGGGCTGGGATGAGGTCCTAAGCTTCCAGATTGATCTCATCACAATAAAGAACAGAGAAACACGCAACCACAATACTGTACTCTAAAACCACCAACCACCATCCACGATTGAGCTCAATATTAAAATGAACAACCATCCATAATAAATGGATGAGCCTGGGTATTCTTGAGGTGGGGGAAGCGTTTAATGAATTAATGAAGACAAAGACTCCAAGATTCAAAGGAGCGATTAGGATCTGTCTTACTCTGGTGTCCGACCACTGATAAGGTTATTAACTCCAAAAGTGGTTGCCTCGGGGACGCCCACTCTGCTACTTGATACACACAATGTTTGCATTCCAAATGGCACCCTATTCCTTACAAAGTGCCATACCTTTGACAAGAGCACTATGGGCCCTGGTCAAAAGCAGTGCACTGCATAGGGAATAGGGTGCCATAATATAATTCTGGACCTCATGGCCTTGCACTACGATTCAAATCAAATTGTATTGGTCACATACACATGGTTAGCAGATGTTAATGCAAGTGTAGCGAAATGCTTGTGCTTCTAGTTCCGACCATGCAGTAATATCTAACAAGTAATGTAACAATTTCAAAACAACTACCTTATACACACAAGTGTAAAGGAATGAATAAGAATATGTACATACAAATATATGTGGATGAGTGATTGCTGAACGGCATATGCAAGATGCAGTAGGTGGTATAGAGTACAGCATATACATATGAGATGAGTAGTGTACAGTCGTGGCCAAAAGGTTTGAGAATGACACAAATATTAATTCTCACAAAGTTTGCTGCTTCAGTGTCTTTAGATATTTTTGTCAGATGTTACTATGGAATACTGAAGTATAAGACTGATGGCAGCCCATTCTTGCATAATCAATGCTTGGAATTGTCAGAATTTGTGGGTTTTTGTTTGTCCACCTGCCTCTTGAGGATTGACCACACGTTCTCAATGGGATTAGGTCTGGGGAATTTCCTGGCCATGGACCCAAAATATCGATGTTTTGTTCCCCGAGCCACTTAGTTATCACTTTTGCCTTATGGCAAGGTGTTCCATCATGCTGGAAAAGGCATTGTTCATCACCAAACTGTTCCTGGATGGTTGGGAGAAGTTGCTCTCGGAGGATGTGTTGGTACCATTCTTTAGTCATGGCTGTGTTCTTAGGCAAAATTGTGAGTGAGCCCACTCCTTTGGCTGAGAAGCAACCCCAAACATTAATTGTCTCAGGATTCTTTACTGTTGGCATGACACAGGACTGATGGTAGCGCTCACCTTGTCTTCTCCGGACAAGCTTTTTTCCGGATGCCCCAAACAATCGGAAAGGGGATTCATCAGAGAAAATGACTTTACCCCAGTCCTCAGCAGTCCAATCCCTGTTTCCTTGCAGGTAACCATGATTTATAGAGGAAGAACAATGATTCCAAGCACCACCCTCCTTTTGAAGCTTCCAGTCTGTTATTCAAATTCAATCAGCATGACAGAGTGATCTCCAGCCTTGTCCTCGTCAACACTCACACCTGTGTTAACGAGAGAATCACTGACATGATGTCAGCTGGTCCTTTTGTGGCAGGGCTGAAATGCAGTGGAAATGTTTTTGGGGGATTCAGTTCATTTGCATGGCAAAGAGGGACTTTGCAATTAATTGCAATTCATCTGATCACTCTTCATAACATTCTGAAGTATATGCAAATTGCCATCATACAAACTGAGGCAGCAGACTTTGAAAATTAATATTTGTGTCATTCTCAAACCTTTTGGCCACGACTGTAGGGTATATAACCGTTATATAAAGTGGCATAGCTTAAAGTGACTAATGATACATTTATTACATCCAATTTTAAGTTATTAAGTGGCTAGAGATTGAGTCAGTATGTTGGCAGCAGCCACTCAATGTTAGTGATGGCTGTTTAACAGTCTGATGGCCTTGAGATTGAAGCTGTTTTTCAGTCTCTCGGTCCCAGCTTTGATGAACCTGTACTGACCTCGCCTTCTGGATGATAGCGGAGTGAACAGCCAACGGCCCTGGTGGTTGTTGTCCTTGATGATCTTTTTGTATCCTATTGATAGGGTATTTTGTCACGTAGAGTAGGCCAGAAGGCTAAACTGTAAAACCTAACCTCTATCAAAATAAAAAGAGGACGGATCCGCAAAAGTTCTTCTGAGCAAGGGTGCTTATTTACATAGTGATTCCGGAAAAAAAACAACAGTACTGCCATCAAAGTATACCTGATGGGGACAGCTTAAAACAATACTGCACCATCCACAGCTCAATCCAAAATGCCTTCCTCAATGAACTGAAAGAGAGGCTCCTTTTGTAGGGAAGCCCCTCCCATCAGAACAATTAATACTAATTAATTAAGCAATTACCTATTCAAACCTACATTTTCCATTCAACTAAACATACTAAAGTATATACATTGCAACACATTTTTTATGAAACAATATCCCAATATAACATTTACAAAATCATATCACTACTGAACGAAGACCGAATGCTTGTGCGGACCAACCTCCAAGCATTTAGCACTTCATATGGTATTTCAACATCTACCCTTCCAACTCCCCACTTGCACATTTCAGCCCCCCCCCCAAACCCAATCCCGCCGGTGGTGTTGGTTCTGACTCTTGTCTATCTTAACTATTTTCATTTATTTTTTGGTTTTATTATTTTATAAAAAAATGTTGTGTCCATACATAATATATATATGTATGACTGCGCTCTTCATGGGAGAGAATTAGTCAACTAATGGATACAGAAATGTGCCTTTTGCAGGACTTTTAGCGTGGTTTTATTGCTGTTTTGGTAGCTTTGTCTGCAAATCTCAAGAGTGTCCGTTGGTGGTATCCATGGAGATGCAGGATACAAGCAAAGCAGCCAGAAAAGGAGAGCCAGGGCAGGGGGGCATCGGGACTAAATACTGTGGAGCCTGGATAAAGAACCACTGCTTGCTACATCGGCAAGTCCATAGGCCCCGAGAACAGGAACGTGAAAGGTGCGGGGGAGTGATCTCCAAGCTCCATCTATGTAGCTAGCTAACTACAGTAGCTGCCTATCTGCTAGCTAGTAAAAGCCTGTAGCCTAGGCTACGCACTGCCCGCTCACACTGTTCCATCTATCATATCTCCTCCACATCAAAGATCAGAGACACTGGTCAGCCAGCAACATGGAAAGCAGCTGACCAGTGTCCTGTCCTCCTCTGTTATTTGTGTACACTCTAAAAGATGATGGGTTAAAAACAACCCAATTTGATCACTAACCCAGCATCAACAACCCAACCCTGCTCTTTTTAAAGAAAACAACCCAACTAAGTGACCCAATGCCTGCAACCCAGCAGTTGGGTCATCAAAACAACCCAGCATTCTTTTGACTGTATACAAGTTCACCCTAGTCACTTGGTCTACACTGTAAATCCCAAGGCAACTTCTAGTAAATTGAACTCAAAGTTGTGGAAAAGTAATTATTACATAACATTTCTATTCTGGTACTGACTCAAAACTAAATGAGAAGTCGCATCAACTCTGTTATTTAAAGTTATGATAACAAATCCACTTTTTTCCCCAGCATGCTCTGCTGCAGGTATATATATATCTTTAATTGTTTTACATTTTTGTGTTTTTGCATGTACATTGAGTGATTAATTTAATAATGTTATGCTACACAAATATAAATAACTTACATTTTTATAAACTAATCCAATCATTTAGTTAGATTTTTTTGCACCCGTTACTAAAATGGTTGTTCCAGTTTAAATGGCTTAGGTAGTCTCCTCATTCTGTTACTAACTCTGACAGTCTTTATGAATACCTGAATAAAAATGAATAGAAATGTCAACAGTTGACTATCTAACACTGGCTGGCTTCCAATGGGAATTACACATCACTTTGCAAGCCAGCATAATTTGATTTAAAAATTCTGGTTGGAAGGGTACTGGACATCCTTCAACCAGGGTGTTTTGAAAATATGGTAATTTGAGGGAAGTTACCAGGATTTTGCAACCCTGCTCACAGGCCTGAAGTGGCCTGTAAACCATGAGTTTCAGGCCAACCTATTGGGGTAAAGCTATGCCTAAAAAAAGGTGAACTATGTAATGCATTGTCATAAAGCGTTTCATTATAATGATAACATCTAAATAGAAACTCACTTTGTGAATGCCACAGCACTGACACTGTACAAATTCAACAATCATATCTCTGTCACTAACAAATACAGTCATGGGTGGTAACTACAATACACTTGAAAAGGCAAAGGGCACAGGGAAATTATATTGGAGGCTTGACTTAGTGGGCTCTTACTCAAACATTTCAAGCTGATACTAGTGATGTTACGTTTGATACCTTCCTCAATGAACGGTTTGAGGCATGCATCAAAATCGATAAGCAGCTTACTTCGAAGCATTGTGCCAATGCATGTATCACTTTATCAGAAGTACCTCATCAATCATGTCCAAAGCTTCCTTGAAACATGTGCTTTTTCAAACCGTGTGTTGCAAAATGCAAAATCGCACTGACATCGCCATGGTTCCGGTGATTTCTTTGATTCCAAGCTGGTTTGAAACACTGACCGCTACTTGACACCGTACTTACAAATATAGTTACCTGACTGGTAGCTTAGCTGGTAGAGTAGGGAACTTTGGAGCTATATTCAGGGATGTGAGCGTATTAGGTTGAATCCTGTTGAAGGCTATTTATACTATTTCAAACATTATTTTATGTGAAACTACCCTTCACTTTTTTTCAAATAATTTGTTTTATTTAGTATAGTATAAGCATCTTAATCATCCTAAATAATACCATAATACCAGCTCAAATCTAGACACCCTACAGCCCTCAATCTCATCGCTGGACCTTGAAGACAGTTTCATTGCTTGTTTTCATTGTTCCCCTCTAAATCAGGGCCTGAACTAGACCAGTCACACCATGTGTGCGCAATTAATTATTTGGTAGAACAGAAAAGCAGCAGGCTCCGGGGGGTAAGAGTTGAAAACCCCTGCCCTACAGGGTCAAAGTGACTCTATTAGTTTGAGTAATGACTACACAATCACCTTAAGTAACTCTTCTCAGATATGTTAAGTGCAATGGGTTTCATCAAAAGTTTTAATTAATGACAGCACATTGGGGTATCTATCTATCTATATGTGTGTGTATATATGTATATACATATATATATATATATATGTATATACATATATATATATATATATATATATATATATATATATATATATATATATATATATATATATATATATATATATATATATATATATACAGTGCCTTCGGAAAGTATTCAAACCCCTTGACTTTTTCCACATTTTGGTAGCATACAGCCTTATTCTAAAATTTATGAAATTGTTTTTTCCCTCATCAATCTACATACAACACCCCATAATAACAAAGCAACAGTATTTTAGAAATGTTTGCTAACTGAAATATCACATTTAAATAAGTATTCAGACCCTTTACTCAGTACTTTGTTGAAGCACCATTGGCAGCAATTACAGCCTCAAGTCTTCTTGGGAATGACGCTACAAGCTTGGCACACTTGTATTTGAGGAGTTTCTCCCATTCTTCTCTGCAGATCCTCTCAAGCTCTGTCAGGTTGGATGGGGAGTGTTGCTGCACAGCTATTTTCAGGTCTCTCCAGAGATGTTAGATTGGGTTCAAGTCCGGGCTGTGGCTGGGCCACCACCATGCTTCACCTTAGGGATGGTGCAGGTTTCCTCCATAAGTGACGTTTGGCATTCAGGCCAAAAAGTTCAATCTTGGTTTCATCAGACCAGAGAATCTTGTTTCTCATCGTCTGAGAGTCTTCGGGTGCCTTTTAATGAGGAGTGGCTTCTGTCTGGTCACTACCACAAAGGCCTGATTGGTGGAGTGCTGCAGAGATGGTTGTCTTTCTGGAAGGTGCTCCCATCTCCACAGAGGAACTCTGGAGCTCTGTCAGAGTGAACCTGACAGGTTCTTGGTCACCTCCCTGACCAAGGCCGTTTTCACCCGATTGCACAGTTTGGTTCCAAACTTCTAACATTTAAGAATGATGGTGTTGTGTCTGTGACTATCAATAAATGTGAAGACTTATTTTATAAAATCAATTCTCTATGTGTAATTACTATTATGTGATTTTACTCAGGGTGGCAGGTGCTTAGAGCATTACTCAGGGTGGCTAGTGCTTAGAGCATTGGACCAGTAACCAAAAGTTTCCTGGATCGAATCCCAGAGCTGACAAAATACAAAATCTGTCGTTCTGCCCTTGAAAAAGGCAGTTAACCCACTGTTCCCTGGTAGGCTGTCATTGTAAATAAGAATTTGTTCTTAACTGACTTTCCTGGTTAAATAAAGGTTCAATTAAAAACTAATCATGTAAGTTTTTATTAATAAGATTATTTCATTCATTCAGATCTAGGATGTGTTATTTTTGTGTTCCCTTTATTTTTTTGAGCAGTGTCCAATGCTCCTCCTACCCTCCTTGATCTCCTTCTTGGCAAGACTCTACTATCATGCTAATAGCACATCATGGGTCGATGGCTTCTTTTGTATTCTGGTGTATTGAATGAATGTATTAATTACAGTCATTTACCATTCTCATTCTTGGAGTGGAAATGTTGTTTGCAGAGTTCACAACCTGCTACACATGTGAAAAACAAGTCACCACTGTAAACTGAGAACTGTATTTTTAGAACTGTATTCTAAAAATAAAAACAAAGCATCTACAGTGATACAAATATACAGTGGTTTGCGAAAGTATTCACCCACCTAGGCATTTTTCCTATTTTGATGCCTTACAACCTGGAATTAATATAGATTTTTGGGGGGTTTGTATCATTTGATTTACAAAACATGCCTACCACTTTAAAGATGCAAAATATGTTTTATTGTGTAACAAACAAAAAATAAGACTAAAAAACTGAAAACTTGAGCGTGCATAACAATTCACCACCCCAAAGTCAATACTTTGTAGAGCCACCTTTTGCAGCAATTACAGCTGCAAGTCTCTTGGACGCTGTAAGCTTGGCACATCTAGCAACTGGGATTTTTGCCCATTTTTCAAGGCAAAATTGCTCCAGCTCCTTCAAGTTGGATGGGTTCCACTGGTGTACAGCAATCTTTAAGTCATACCACAGATTCTCAATTTGATTAAGGTCTGGGCTTTGACTAGGCCATTCCAAGACCTTTACATGTTTTCCCTTAAACCACTCGAGTGTTGCTTTAGCAGTATGCTTAGGGTCATTGTCCTGCTGGAAGGTGAACCTCCATCCCAGTCTCAAATTTCTAGCAGACTGAAACAGGTTTCCCTCCAGAATTTCCCTGTATTTAGAGCCATCCATCATTCCTTCAATTCTGACCAGTTTCCCAATCCCTGCCAATTAAAAACATCCCCACAGCATGATGCTGCAACCACCATGCTTCACTGTGGGGATGGGCTCTCGGGGTGATGAGAGGTATTGGGTTTGCGCCAGACACAGCGTTTTCCTTGATGGCCAAAAAGCTCAATTTTAGTCTCATCTGACCAGAGTACCTTCTTCCATATGTTTGCGGAGTCTCCCACATGCCTTTTGGCGAACACCAAACGTGTTTTTTTTCTTGAAGCAATGCCTTTTTTCGGCCACTCTTCCATGAAGCCCAGCTCTGTGGAGTGTACAGCTTAAAGTGGTCCTACGGACAGATACTCCAATCTCCACTGTGGAGCATTGCAGTTCCTTCAGGGTTATTTTTGGTCTCTTTGTTGCCTCTCTGATTAATGCCCTCCTTGCCTGGTCCGTGAGTTTTGGTGGGCGGCGCTCTCTTGACAGCTTTGTTGTGGTGCCATATTATTTCCATTTTTATTATAATGGATTTAATTGTGCTCCGTGGGAAGTTCAAAGTTTCTAATATTTTTTTATAACCCAACCCTGATCTGTACTTCGCCACAACTTTGTCCCTGACCTGTTTGGAGAGCTCCTTGGTCTTCACGGTGTAACGTGCTTGATGGTGCCCCTTGCTTAGTGGTGTTGCAGACACGTTTATATATACTGAGATCATGTGACAGATCATGTGACACTTAGATTGCACACAGGTGGACTTTATTTAACTAATTATGTGACTTCTGAAGGTTATTGGTTGCACCAGATCTTATTTAGGGACTTCATAGCAAAGGGGGGTTAATACTTTTGCACCACCTTTCCGTAATTTTTTTTTTGACTTTTTGAAACAAGTATTTTTTTTCATTTCACTTCACCAATTTGGACAATTTTGTGTATGTCCATTAAATAAAATCCAAATAAAAATCCATTTAAATTACAGGTTGTAATAAACAAAATAGGAAACACGCCTAGGGGGATGAATACTTTTGCAAGGCACTGTATTATTCAATTCAGTAAAAAATACAACTCTTTTAAAACGAATATGTTTATTAAGCTACTGTACATTCTGACAAAAAACAACAGGACAAAGAGATGTTTACTGTAGCCTACATAGTAAACATAGTAAAGTGCCTAATTCCTTACATAAGGGAGAGCAGGCCATGTCCAGACTTTCCCGTTGACCTCAAGTACTCAATAAATCTTTAAATACTTTTCGGGTTGCATCACTCATGGACAGAAACTTCTGAGGCGCAGTATTCATGATGAACACTGGTAAGCCACATTTTCCTTGGGATCCATCCCAGTTGTATTCTGTGTCCACTTGTGGTATCTTTCTTCGTTTACACATCCTTGGAATAGCAGAAGAGCATAATATACCGGGTGACCCTTGCTGTGCTAGGTGAGCAATTCGTCAAGTTGTGGTGTCAGAAGAGAAATGTAAATGTCAGGGTGAACCGACGACCTGACGAACCCACCACGTTTGTTGCCTCTGTCTGTCGGAAGTGGAGTTCCAGAGCTTACAAGCATGCCTGGCATGGATTGTGACCCCATCTCATTCCTTGCCCTCTTCAACGCCTCATTATCCACCTGACTCTCCGCCAATATTGTCTGACGTTTTGGCTTGAGAAACTGACGATACAACAATGCAACAAATACATTGATAATCTCAGCAAGGTTTTACCTGTGGTTGTGGAGCTGGGGCGAAGTGCAACTAAAATGTAACTGAGATGTACTTGTAATAAAGGTCTGCATTTTGAAAGTATTTTTTTAGAATTATTTTATTAATCAAAGCATTAAGATGCTGATGAATAGATACTGTATATGCGTCTATATGTGTGTTACATGGTCCAGTTACAGCTTATTTTTGAAAGTGTGTGAGACAAAGGAAGAGCAATTCTTACACTATTGTTTTGAATTCAATCACTCTCTTCTTCTTCATCATTCAGTTGATTCAAATTATTTTGTAATACATTTTGTCACTCCCATAGCAAAGTTGAAAAACAGCTGGATTTTTGAAATTGCTTTATCCGACATTTTACGGTTGCATGAGGTTTGGTGTCACAGATTCAGTAGGATAACAAACACTCAAATAGGCAACAGAAGCAGGAACAGCATAGGGCTGTGACTCAATCATACCTGGCTTTAAGTTATATTATAATGCTGGGTTAAAGACACATTATTTCACATTATTTGATATCAAGTTGGAAATGTAAATCTTTAGAGTACTTAAGCATCGAACACATTGCAAGTTAGCCCTTTTTTGGCCATTAGACTAAACTTTACAATTGGACTCAACTCTGATTGACCGCAGCATCTATCGGTAGTCTAAACTGTGGCACAAAATGTTTTTTTTCACACCTAGCCGAGCTATTAGACTATACTTTTGTAAATTAATGGAGGTGTGAATGTTTCAGTCAGTCTCTCTCCTTTCGCACTAGAGTCCTGCATGAGGCAAAAATAACTCAGCTGCTAGCTATTGTGACAGAATACTTGTGGATCTTGTTGATTTCCTCTATCGCTTCAAGAGGCCTACTGTCCACCTGGTAATTGTGAGGTTCCAAAGGATAAAGCGTCACCTTCAGATGGATGTGTGGTTTCAGAGAGAAGCCAGCTGCCAGCCTGCGACCAGACACGGCGGATAAAGAGTCACCTTCAGATGGATGTGTGGTTTCAGAGAGAAGCCAGCTGCGAGCCTGCGACCAGGCACGGTGGATAAAGCATCACCTTCAGATGGATGTGTGGTTTCAGAGAGAAGCCAGCTGCCAGCCTGCGACCAGACACGGTGGATAAAGAGTCACCTTCAGATGGATGTGTGGTTTCAGAGAGAAGCCAGCTGCCAGCCTGCGAGCAGGCACAGCGGATAAAGCGTCACCTTCAGATGGATGTGTGGTTTCAGAGAGAAGCCAGCTGCGAGCCTGCGACCAGGCACGGCGGATAAAGAGTCACCTTCAGATGGATGTGTGGTTTCAGAGAGAAGCCAGCTGCCAGCCTGCGACCAGACACGGTGGATAAAGAGTCACCTTCAGATGGATGTGTGGTTTCAGAGAGAAGCCAGCTGCGACCAGGCACGGTGGATAAAGAGTCACCTTCAGATGGATGTGTGGTTTCAGAGAGAAGCCAGCTGCGACCAGGCACGGTGGATGACATCATTTTCCTGCACAGCAATTTGAAGAAATCCAGTGATGAATGGATTGTTTTTGAAGTTATTGTTTTACTATATCTATTTGTTGTCTAATATTAGAAGGCTCTTTAAAGTGATTTGAGTTGTCAATGTGCCGCATTGCATTGTGGGGGAAAAAATCTGTTCTTAATTCATGGCGTGGTTTCTTTTTCGCCAGATGTTGAATAGACATGTTGGGTAATGGAACAGTTTTCGGAACTCATTAAGAGGGTGCTTCTATCTTCAATTTAATCATTAATTCAGAAGGTTAATCCCAAATGGTGCAATTAGAGGCCATGTGGCAGAGAGTGATGCAGGTGGGTCTGGGCAGGTGTGATGTAGTTGTTGTTTGTATGTGTATGTTTTATATTGTCTAACAATATAAAATAAAATCTTACAAAAAAGGAAAAAGTGACAAGTTTGCAACACACATCGATTATTCATTATGAATAGGATTGATTTGATTTATTTAATTTACATTCTTCATTGTAACCACAATGTCACAAATAATGGAACACACACAACATGAGCAGATTAACTTGGTTAAAACTTTTCTTTATTAAAGACTATCAGAAAGAACGTTGGTACTTATTTATTTTGATCCAAAGCCACGAATGACTGGGTCACTCACACATATGGCTTTTGCTGCGAAAGCCTATTAACATTAAAGGCCAAGCATTAAATAATATATTAAATTACTTAAATAAACTGGTACATTTACAAAATAAATGAAGTAGCTCATGTCTTGAAAATATGGCCAACTTTTTTCCCCTCCATATCCTTGCTGGACTCTCTTTCATTCAGTTTCTTCTTCACATCCGCAAAGAAGTACTCCGTGTTTCACAAACTCACTTCATGTAGAGGGGCTATCACACTTTCACTCTGTGGTAAATAAAGCCAGTTTGTTACTTAGACTTAATTATTTCTGTTTTTCGAGGGAGAGAAAACAAAAAACCCAACTGTGCCTATTTTTGGAAAATCATCAGTTCACATGTCAAGTGTAATTGTACCATTGTATTTACCCAAGTTCTCTCTCAACTACGGGACCACCCGCCAGCCAGTTTTTTGCTGTTGCCTAATGCAGGACTCTAGTGCCAGAGAAGAGAGACTCTCGGACTGAAACATTCATACCTCCATTAACTTACAAAAATATTGTCAAGATAGTGCCAAGTGTCTAGACTACCGATAGATCAGCGTTTTAACTCCCCCTTGTGATAGAGTGGTGCAATGACAGAATGACATAATTTACCACAATCTGACACCATCTACCACAAATGGTTACGGCACAAACTCAAAACTTTTAAAGGAAGAACCACTGTACTAGGAGCACTTGAACTCTCTCGCCCAAGTAGAAGAGGTATGCTACTGAAGTTGAAGCAAAGAATTCTGAGTGTGTAAATTTGAAAAGTATTTGATTTTTATACAATAGTTAGGCTAACGCATACAAAACAGAAAGAAGACAGTTTCCAAATAATCTGGGACAACAAGAATATTTCCATCCCAAAGTCGTCTGTCCAACCGCAGGCATCCCATGGGAATGCAGCCCTCTAGTGCAGTCAGTACACTACACTATGCTCATCATGTCTTAGCAGGATCAGATGGTGACAGGTGTCCCATTAGGGTCAGACAGCCAGGGAAGCCCAGTCTATGGAGCTCATGTGATTTTTTCAGTATATTCAGTGTATGTACAGCAGTTCCATCTTGACTTGAGGGGTAGACCTACTGTAGCTTAATCTTAAAGCTACAGTCTGGGATCTGGGAATTATGGTCGTTTCAATTATTGATCCATTGATTTTATTATTAGATAATTTAATGTATAAATGTACACCAAGAAAATTATTTGCCATGCCTCATTTTAGGAGGATCAGATGGTGACAGGGGTATCAGCAGAGTCAGGCAGCCAGGGAAAACTAGTCTGTGACAGAGGTGAGGTGAATTTTCCAGATACAACACTTTATTTTCTCTGTCCAGCAAACACTGAACAAGCCAGATGCTATTTTAAAACCTGTTGGGGATAGGGGGCAGTATTTGCACGGCCGGATAAAAAATGTACCCGATTTAATCTGGTTACTACTCCTGCCCAGTAACTAGAATATGCATATAATTGTTTGATTTGGATAGAAAACACCCTAAAGTTTCTAAAACTGTTTGAATGGTGTCTGTGAGTATAACAGAACTCATATGGCAGTCAAAACCCTGAGACAAATCCTGACAGGAAACTGAAATCTGATGTGTGGATATCACTTCAAACATTTGCCATTGAAACACACAGGGGCTTGTGAATCATTTAGCACTTCCTATGGCTTCCACTAGATGTCCCCAGTCTTTACAAAGTGGTTTGAGTCTCCTATGGTAGTAACTGACCCAAAGAGAGGCTGTGGAACTTGGTCACAGGGGATGGGCCATTACCATTGTGACGTCAGCGCCCATGGGTACTCTCCCTTTTCGAAACGTTTTGAAAAACAATGCAACCGTCCCAATGGAATATTATTGAAGCCCTGGTTGAAAAAGCCCCTAAAGATTTATGTTATACAACGTTTGACATGTTTGAACAAACTTAAATATATTTTTTTTGCTCATTCCTGACGACAAGTCAGACGCACACGGTACATTTTCACTAGCCTTCGGAGCGCGCTAACACTATTGGGACATAAACTATTAACTTTTTTGAACAAAACTACATTTGTTATGGACCTGGGATATCCTAGAAGTGCCTTCTGATAAAGATAATCAAAGGTAAGGGATTATTTACAATAGTATTTTTGATGGTTGATTGTTCCAAGATGGCTCCAACATTTATAGCCTAGACTTTTTTCTGGGCATACCACGTCGTTTATTGCAAAGTGTGATTTCCCAGTAAAGTTATTTTTAAATCCGGCAAAGCGATGGCATTCAAGACATGTTAATCTATAAGTCTTTGAATGACAATATTACATTTTAACAATGTTTTCGAATAGTAATTTTGTAAATTGTAGCGCTAATTCACCGGAAGAATTTGAGGGAAAGGATTTTCTGAACGTCATGCGCCGATGTAAAATGCTGTTTTTATATATAAATATGAACTTTATCGAACAAAAAATGCATGTGTTGTGTAACATGATGTCCTAGGAGTGTCATCTGATGAAGGTTGTCAAAGGTTAGTGCTGCATTTAGCTGTGTTTTGGGTATTTGTGATGCATGCTAGTTGCTTTGAAAATGGCTGTGTGATTATTTCTGGCTGGGTACTCTGCTGACATAATCTAATGTTTTGCTTTTGCTGTAAAGCCTTTTTGAAATCGGACAACGTGGTTCGATTCAGGAGAGGTGTATCTATAAAACGGTGTAAAATAGTCATATGTTTGAGAAATTGAAGTTATAGCATTTATGAGGTTTTGCATTTAGAGCGACGCAATTCCACTGGCTCTTGATTAGGGTGGGACGCAAGCGTCCCACTGGCCCAGACAGGTTAAATTGAACAGCATTTACCTTGCCAGCTACATCAGTCAACCAAAGAGTAGCTATATTCTGTTCTGCTTCCTTTTACAACTTGTGAAAGAGCGCAACACGAACACACTATGTTCAACACTCCTGTACTGGTCCAGCCAGCCTTCCAGAAGCTTTACCTTCACACAGCCAGTCAGCCCGCTCTGTGGTGTCCACAGGGTTCTAAATCCAGTCAGTTAAACACTCCAAACAGCCTATCTGACCGCTCGGAGGCATCTGCATGAACCTAAAGCACACCATTGCCGCATTTCAATGATAAAAATGGGGGGGAACAAAAATGCAATTTCAGAATGTGGGGGGGACATGTGAAAGTTGTGCCCCTGCATATACCACTGCAGCATGAGTTAGAATCCAGCCCACTGCTATTTCAGCACTCTGTCTTTCACCTCTGTCTTGCCTAATAAACCAAAAATATATGAGTGCGACTGCCCCACTCCAAAAAAAAGGACATGATCAGACCTTGATGCTCTTTTGCTCATTAAAAGCATTAAACTAACTAATGAACTGCAAAGCTAGTGTAATACCAGCCATAATTGTCAGGTTGACAATATTGTTTAAAGCTATAATCCTTAATTGGTGAAAAACTGCCATATCCATTTGGGATATTACAACAACAAATAAGTCACTGAAAACAGCAAACACTGTTTTTTCCCCCTGAGATATTGCACATGCACTAGTACAGCAGAATATGTATATTTTTTTACCACGCTGCCGGATATTTCTCTCTTTAGTTTTATCAATAAATAAAAACAATAACAAAGGCGCAGGGGTAAATAGTGGTGCTGTTTCTCCTAATGTGTATTTTCTATGGAATACAATATATCATTTATGTATAGCGGTTTATCCGGTTAAGGGCAAATTCCCTGAAATTGGGGACATTCGTTATGTATTTTTCTTTATCAAGGTAATTTGCTTATAGGTCAGCCTATGTTAAGCCAAGTCGCAATCACGACAACTTGGGCTAATAGCCATCCTTCCCAGCTTGAATTGTGTGTGCTTTACAAAACTCTGGGGTATCGGGTTACATATCCACAGCCATTGGAGGCTGGGAAGCCTTAACTTTAGTTCGCTGGTCGGACTGTCGGTCAATTTGTGGCAGAAGGACACATCGGACTCTCAAATGTCGCTTAGCGTTGGAAAACTAAGAACCTTCCGCAACGATAGCAACTCCCATCGTTCTAATACAAACACAAATGGATTTATATTGAATTTAATCATACAAACTAGATCATCATTTGTAGATGTGAAGCAAAACTACTTTGTGTTCATCACAGACAGACATCTTTTATAGGAGATGAAAGCTGAGATTATAACAAATGCATAGTCGCTAGCCAACTCTTTGCGAGTTTCAGGGGAGGGAGACAATAATGAATGAAATCTGTGACCCAAAAATAAGGCTACCTTTCTCTACCCACTAGTTCAGGGGTATTCAAATTTTCTTGCCCAGGGACCTCCGCACAGGCAAGCCGGCAACACAGGGACCCTAATCATACATTGCCTTCGGAAAGCATTCAGACCCATTGAAAATGTCCACATTTTGTTACATTAGAGCCTTATTCTAAAATTGATCAAATAAATAAAAATCCTCAGCAATCTACACACAATACCCCACAATGACAAAGGGAAAAAAGTTTTTTTTAATGTTTGCAAATGTATTAAAAATAAAAAACATTATTTACATAAGTACTGTGCCTTGCAAAAGTATTCATCCCCTTTGCTGTTTCCCTATTTTGTTGCATTACAACCTGTAATTTAAATTGATTTTTATTTGGATTTCATGTAATGGACATACACAAAATAGTCCAAATTGGTGAAGTGAAAAAAATCACTTGATTAAAAAAAAAAAGTAAATTAAACTGAAAAGTGGTGGTGCATATGTATTAACCCCCCTTTGCTATGAAGCCCCTAAATAAGATCTGGTGCAACCAATTAGCTTCAGAAATCACATAATTAGTTAAATAAAGTCCACCTGTGTGCAATCTAAGTGTCACATGATCTGTCACATGATCTCAGTATTTAAATATACACCAGTTTTGAAAGGCCCCAGAGTCTGCAACACCACTAAGCAAGGTGCACCACCAAGCAAGCGGCACCATGAAGACCAAGGAGCTCTCCAAACAGTTCAGGGACAAAGTTGTGGAGAAGTAAAGATCAGGGTTGGGTTATAAAAAAATAGAAACCTTAGAATTTTTTTTTTTTACTTTGAACATCCCACGGAGCACTATTAAATCCATTATAAACATTTTTGAAAGAATATGGCACCGCAACAAACCTGCTAAGAGAGGGCCGCCCACCAAAGCTCACGGACCAGGCAAGGAATCCTTTAAAAATCTTTTTTAATTCCAGATTGTAAGGAAATAAAATAGGAAAAATGCCAAGGGGGTGAATACTTTCGTAAGCCACTGTAACCTTTACTCCACACATAAATGCATACAAAGCTCCCTCACTCTCCATTTGGCAAATCTGACAACTTTATCCTCCTGATTCCTGCTTAAAAGCTAAAACTCACACAGGAAGTACTAGTGATGCGCTCAATGTGGAAGCAGTCCAATGAAGCGGATGCGAAGATATAGTACTGTTTCGCTAGCGCAGACTGGAATATGTTCCGGGATTCATCCAATGGCATTAAAGAGTTTACCAGATCAGTCACCAGCTTCAAATTAAGTCTAATAAAATGTTATTGGTCACACACGTGGTTAGCAGATGTTATTACAAGTGTTGCGAAATGCTTGTGCTTCTAGTTCTGACAGTGTAGCAATATCTAACAAGTAATATCTATCAATTCCACAACACATACCTAATACACAAATCTAAGTAAAGAAATAGAATACGAATATATAAATATATGGATGAGCAATGACAGAGCGGCATAGGCTAAGATGCAATAGATAGTAAAGAATATAGTATATACATATGAATAATGCAAGATATGTAAACATTATTAACCTGTTAGGGTATAGGGGGCAGTATTGAGACTTTTTGAAAAAAGATGTGCCCATTTGTAAATGCCTCCTACACCTACCCAGTAACTACAATATGCATATACTTATTATATATGGATAGAAAACACCCTAAAGTTTCAAAAACTGTTTGAATGGTGTCTGTGAGTATAACAGAACTCATTTGGCAGGCAAAACCCTGAGACAGATTCTGACAGGAAGTGGATACCTGATGTGTTGAATTGACTTTGAGCCTATGCCATTGAAAAACAAAGGGGGTGAGGTATATTCTGGCACTTCCTATTGCTTCCACAAGATGTCCCCAGCCTTTACAAAGTGTTTTGAGTGTTCTACAGTGAGATCTGACCGAATAAGAGCCATGGAACGTGATGGTCCATCATTCACCCTGGCGCGCGATTTGATGGTGGGTACTCTCATTCCGAAACGTTTTAAAAGAAAACCCAATGGTCCGCCTTGAATTTTATTCATGTTCTGGTTAAAAAAGGCCCTAATGATTTATGCGATACAACGTTTGACATGTTTGAACGAACGGAAATATATTTTTTCCGTTCTTGAAGTGAAGTGAAGTCCGGCTGGCTTAGATCATGCGCTACAACACGGAGGTTTTTCGACATAAATTATGAGCTTTTTTGAACAAAACTACATTCGTTATGGACCTGGGACTCTTTGGAAGTGACATCTGATGAAGAGAATCAAAGGTAATGGATTATTTATATAGTATTTTCGATTTTAGATTCCTCCAACATGGCGGTTAGTCTGTATCGCGATGCGTATTTTTCTGGCGCAGTGCTCAGATTATTGCAAAGTGTGATTTCCCAGTAAGGTTAATTTAAAATCTGACAAGTCCATTGCGTTCAAGAGATGTAAATCTATAATTCTTTGAATGACAATATAATATTTTAGCAATGTTTTCTAATATTAATTAATTATTTTGTCGTCATGACTTGACTGCCGGTATTGGAGGGAAACGATTTCCTGAACATCAACACCATAGTAAAACACTGTTTTTAGATATAAATATGAACTTGATAGAACTAAAAATGCATGCATTGTCTAACAAAATGTCCTAGGAGTGTCATCTGATGGAGATTGTAAAAGGTTAGTGCATAATTTTAGCTGATTGTATGGTTTTGGTAAAGCCTGTCTTTGAATCGACAATGCATTGCACACCGCTATTGTCAATGTACTCTCCTAACATAACCTAACTTTATGCTTTCCCCGTAAAACCTTTTTGAAATCGGTAAACGTGGTTAGATTAAGAAGATGTTTATCTTTCAAAGGCTGTAAGTTAGTTGTATGTTTGAGAAATTTGAATTTGTACATTTATTTGGTTTCAAATTTGCCGCTCTTGAAATGCACCTGCAGTTGATAGGGTGCGCCACGGGGGGAACGCTAACGTCCCAGGTAGCCTCAAGAAGTTAAAGTAGCATATTTAAAGTTAGTAGTGTTCCATTTATTAAAGTGGCCAATGATTTCAAGTCTGTATGTAGGAAGCAGCCTATCTGTGCTAGGGAAGGCTGTTCAACAGTATGATGACCTTGAGATAGAAGCTGTTTTTAAGCTACATTTTAGTTGCACTTCCCCCGAGTTCCATGATCACGGGTAAAACCATGCTGAGATGATCAATGTATTTGTTACATTGTCAATTTCTCAAGCCAAAACGTCTTGATGGCCTTCACCAGTTCATCTTTGCTTGTAGGCTAGGCAGAGTTATTAATGGTTTCAGTTGATGCCAAACAAGTTCGATCGGGTTTAAATCAGGATAACTACATGTAGAGATAAAAAAAATATTTTTAGATATACTCTAGGTCTACCGTAAATTTTGTATGCCTTTTATTAATTTCTTTATATTTATTTTACTACATAAACGTCTACTTACTCTGCTGGCGTCTTGACCCAGTTTATGCCATCATTTGCAATGCAAACCCAGGGGGCAGTGTGTTTTGGGTCATTGTCTGCATTTGGAGAAGAAAAAAAGACATTTAGCGTAACAGCCAACACTAGGTACTAGTTTGAGAAACAGTCACCTCACAAGTGCTTAACCTGTTTGGGATAGGGGGCAGTATTGAGAATTTTGGAAAAAATATGTGCCCATTTTTAACTGCCTCCTACACCAACTCAGAAGCTAGAATATGCATATTATTGTTCAGGTTTGGATAGAAAACACTCTGAATTTTCTAAAACTGTTTGAATGGTGTCTGTGAGTATAACAGAACTCCTATGGCAGGCAAAAACCTGACAAGGTTTCAAGCAGGAAGTACCCTGTCTGACAAGGAGTCGTGCGTCTTGCATCTGTTTATTGAAAAGTAAGGATCTTAGCTGTAACGTGACAATTCCCAGGGCTCCGATAGGCTCTCAGAACCCGGGAAATAACTGAAGGTTGACGAGGGAGCCTCAGGCTGAAACACATTATCGGCTTTGGCAAGTGGCGGCTCAGAGGACCTTTGAATGAGGCACGTGCACGATTCGCCCCTGAGGAGAAATTTAATTCGGCTGTTTAGGCTCAATGCATATTCCCGGTCGGAATATTATCACTTATCTACGAGATAAATGGCATAAAAATTGGTTTTAAACAGCGGTTGACATGCTTCGAAGTACGGTAATGGAATATTTAGACATTTTTGTTACGCCAATGCGCCATGCTCGAGACCGTGATGACGCATTCTGATAGTGTCTAGAACTCACGAACAAAACGTCGCTGTTTGGATATAACGATGGATTATTTGGGACCAAACCAACATTTGTTATTGAAGTAGAAGTCCTGGCAGTGTATTCTGACGAAGAACAAGCAAGGTAAGAACATTTTTCTTATAGGAAATGTGATTTTGGTGGAGGCTGACCTGGGTGGGTATCTAAATAGCTAGCCCTGTGATGCCGGGCTATGTACTTAGATTATTGCAAAATGAGCTTCATCCGAAAAGCTATTTTAAAATCGGACATATCGAGTGCATAGAGGAGTAATGTATCTATAATTCTTAAAATAATTGTTATGCTTTTTGTGAATGTTTATCGTGAGTAATTTAGCAAACTGTTAGTAAATTCCCCGGAAGTTTGCTGGGGTTATGCTTTTTCTGAACGTCACATGCTAATGTAAAAAGCTGTTTTTTGATATAAATATGAACTTGATTGAACAGACATGCATGTATTGTATAACACAATGTCCTAGATGTGTCATCTGATGAAGATCATAGAAGGTTAGTGCTGCATTTAGCTGTGGTTTGGGTTTATGTGACATGATATGCTAGCTTGAAAAATGGGTGTCTGATTATTTCTGGCTGGGCACTCTGCTGACATAATCTAATGTTTTGCTTTCGTTGTAAAGCCTTTTTGAAATCGGACAGTGGGGTTAGATTAACGAGATTCTTGTCTTTAAATAGCTGTAAAATAGTCATATGTTTGAGAAATTGAAGTAATAGTATTTCTAACGATTCAAAAATCGCGCCACTGGATTTCAGTGGCTGTTACGTAGGTGGGACGAGTTCGTCCCACATGCGCCAGAGAGGTTAACTGGCAGCTTCAATAAATAGTACCCGCAAAACACCAGTCTCAACGTCAACAGTGAAGAAGCAACTCCGGGATGCTGGCCTTCTAGGCAGAGTTCCTCTGTCCAGTGTCGGTGTTCTTTGGTCCATTTTAATCTTATTTTTATTAGCCAGTCTGAGAGATGGCTTTTTCTTTGCAACTCTGCCTAGAAGGCTGGCATCCCGGAGTCGCCTCTTCACTGTTGACATTGAGACTGGTGTCTGTGAGACGTCTGTTTCTCAAACGAGACACTCTAATGTACTTGTCCTCTTGCTCAGTTGTGCACCGGGGCCTCCCACTCCTCTTTCTATTCTGGTTAGAACCCGTTAGCGCTGTTCTGTGAAGGGAGTAAAATACAACTTTGTACGAGATCTTCAGTTTCTTGCATGGAATAGCCTTAACCTCTCTAGTACATGTGGGACGAACTCGTCCCACCTACGTAACAGCCACTGAAATCCAGTGGCGCGATTTTTGAATCGTTAGAAATGCTATAACTTCAATTTCTCAAACATATGACTATTTCACAGCTATTTAAAGACAAGAATCTCGTTAATCTAACCCCACTGTCCGATTTCAAAAAGGCTTTACAACAAAAGCAAAACATTAGATTATGTCAGCAGAGTACCCAGCCAGAAATAATCACACAGCCATTTTTCAAGCTAGCATATCATGTCACATAAACCCAAACCACAGCTAAATGCAGCACTAACCTTTTATAATCTTCATCAGATGACACACCTAGGACATTGTGTTATACAATACATGCATGTCTGTTCAATCAAGTTCATATTTATATCAAAAACCAGCTTTTTACATTAGCATGTGACGTTCAGAAAAAGCATAACCACCGCAAACTTCCGGTGAATTTACTAACAGTTTGCTAAATTACTCACGATAAACGTTCACAAAAAGCATAACAATTATTTTAAGAATTATAGATACATTACCCCTCTATGCACTCGATATGTCCGATTTTAAAATAGCTTTTCGGATGAAGCACATTTTGCAATAATCTAAGTACATAGCCCGGCATTACAGGGCTAGCTATTTAGATACCCACCCAGGTCAGCATCCACCAAAATCACATTTCCTATAAGAAAGATGTTCTTACCTTGCTTGTTCTTCATCAGAATACACTGCCAGGACTTCTACTTCAATAACAAATGTTGGTTTGGTCCCAAATAATCCATCGTTATGTTCCAACAGCGACGTTTTGTTCGTGAGTTCTAGAATGCTTTTTCGCGGTGTCGCGCATGGCGCATTGGCGTGTCAAAAATGTCTAAATATTCCATTACCGTACTTCGAAGCATGTCAACCGCTGTTTAAAACCAATTTTTATGCCATTTATGTCATAGAGAAGTGTTAATATTCCGACCGGGAGTATGCATTGAGCCTAAACAGCCGAATAAAATTTCTCCTCAGAAGCGACTCATGCACGCGCATCATTGAAAGGTCCTCCGAGCATCCACTTACAAAAGGCGATAATATATTTCAACCTGAGGTTCCCTCGTAAACCTTCAGTTATTTCGCGGGCTCTGAGAGCCTATTGGAGCCCTGGGAATTGTCACGTTACAGCTAAGATCCTTACTTTTCAATAAAAAGAGGTAAGACGCACGACTCCTTGTCAGACAGGGTACTTCCTGCTTGAAGCCTTGTCAGGTTTTTGCCTGCCATAGGAGTTCTGTTATACTCACAGACACCATTCAAACAGTTTTAGAAAATTCAGAGTGTTTTCTATCCAAACCTGAACAATAATATGCATATTCTAGCTTCTGAGTTGGTGTAGGAGGCCGTTAAAAATGGGAACATATTTTTTCCAAAATTCTCAATACTGCCCCCTATACCAAACAGGTTAATTTCTCAGAGCAAGAATAGACTGATGAGTTTCTGTCATGGCTGTCTGAAGGATCGGACCAAAACGCAGCGTGTTCGCAGTTCCACATCTTTATTTACCGTGAAACTGAATGCTATACACTAAACACTAGACATAACAAAACAACAACCGTAATGCAGAGCAGGCAACACTACTCAAAAATTAACAACCCACACCCACACATGGAAAACAGGCTACCTAAGTATGGCTTCCAATCAGAGACAACGATAGACAGCTGCCTCTGATTGGAAACCATACCTGGCCAACGCATAGAAAAGGAAAACATAGAAATAGAAATCTAGAAAACCCACAATGAAACAGAAACCCCAAAACACACACAAAACACCCCCCTGTCACGCCCTGACCACTCTACTATGGAAAATGACCTCTTACAAGGTCAGGACGTGACAGTTTCAGAAGAAAGTTATTTGTTTCTGGCCATTTTGAGCCTGTAATCGAACCCACAAATGCTGATGCTCCAGATACTCAACTAGTCTAAAGAAGGCCAGTTTTATTGCTTCTTTAATCAGAACAACAGTTTTCAGCTGTGCTACACTAATTACAAAAGGGTTTTCTAATGATCAATTAGCCTTTTAAAATGATAAACTTGGATTAGCTAACACAACGTGCCATTGGAACACATGAGTGATGGTTGCTGATAATGGGCCTCTTTACACCTATGTAGATATTCCATTCAAAATCATCCGTTTCCAGCTACAATAGTCATTTACAACGTCTACACTGTATTTCTGATCAATTTGATGTTATTTTATCAGACAAAAAAATGTGCTTTTATTTCAAAAACAAGGACATTTCTAAGTGACACCAAACTTTTGAATGGTAATGTATATACATAGAAAATGTCTTATCGAGCCTTTCCATAAGTCCACACAAGTTTCTTCAACTGTCTTCTGACTGTGATTAGAGAGATGTAGATGTGCTGTGATGCCAGCAGATTACAAATGGCCTTTGCCGAGCGCTCATCTTCATCCATTAGTGAGTCAATCGCTTGAATAGTCTTGCTGGAAACGGAATACAATGTAAAAATGTGCAGCATACAGTAAATACCAGCAGTCGCATTATTTTTAGCATTATTAGGCCTAATTTACAGTATTATAGCTTTCTGTACCTGTTCATATTCCTGGGTTTTTGCATTCATAGCCAATTTGAGTAAGACCTTTAAACAAGTTGACATTCACCAGGACACAGGGCCAGAAGGATTACCTGACGGAGCATGCGTTGACCAGCTGGCAAGTGTCTTCACTGACATTTTCAACCTCTCCCTGACCCAATCTGCAATACCTACATGTTTCAAGCAGACCACCATATTCCCTGTGCCCAAGAATGCCAAGGTAACCTGTCTAAATGTCTCTCGCCCCATAGCACTCACATCTGTAGCCATGAAAGCCTTTGAAAGACTGGTCATGGCTCACATCAACACCATCATCCCAGACACTCTGGACCCACTCCAACTCACACACCGCCCCAACAGATCCGCAGATGACGCAATCTCTATTGCACTCCACACTGCCTTTTCCCACCTGGACAAGAGGAACACCTATGTGAGAATGCTGTTCATTAATTAATAAGGGAAATAAGTATTTGACCCCCTCTCAATCAGAAAGATGTCTGGCTCCCAGGTGTCTTTTATACAGGTAATGAGCTGAGATTAGGAGCACACTCTTAAAACCGTGTAGATGTAAGACTACAGCTCAGCATTGCAAAAGCAGCAGCTACTCTTCCTGGGGTCCACACAAAACATGAAAGATGACACAATACAGAACATTAATAGACCAGAAAATCTCAAGGACAGAACTAAATACATTTTTTTTAAAGGCACACGTAGTCTACATAGCAATACATACACACAAACTATCAAATCGGGGAGAGGCGTTGTGCCGTTAGGTGTTGCTTTTTCTGTTTTTTCAAACCAGGTTAGTTGTTCATTTGAGCAATTTTGAGTTTTCTTGAATTTGTTCTGGATTTGGGGACTGTGAAAAAGACCCTGGTGGCATGTCTGGTTGGGTAAATGTGTGTGTGTATGTAAGGTGACTAAGCTAAGGACGCTGGGACTGAACACCTCCCACTGCAACTGGATCCTGGACTTCCTGACAGGTCACCCCCAGGTGGTGAGGGTAGGCAACAACACATCATCCATGCTGACCCTCAATATGGCGGCCCCTCAGAAGTGCGTGCACAGCCCCCTCCTGTACTCCCTGTTTACCACCGACTGCATGGCAGCACATGACTCCAACACCATCATTATGTTTGCTGACGACACGACGATGGTAGGCCTGATCACTGAAGACGATGAGACAGCTTATAGGTAGGTCAGAGACCTGGCAGTGTGGTGCCAGAACAACAACAACAAAGGAGCTGATTGTGGACTACAGGAAACTGAGGGCTGGCCATGACCCCATTCACATCGACTGTGTTGTAGTTGTGTGGGTCAAGAGCATCAAATTCCTAAGCACTAAGAATCTATCATGTTCAACACACACCCACATAGTCGTGAAGAGGGCACGACAACTTCTCTTCCCCCTCAGGAGGCTGAAAAGATTTGGCATGGGCCCTCAGATCGTCAATAAGTTCTACAGCTGCACCATTGTGCATATGGTCCACTACATCACTGGGGCCGAGCCCCCTGCCATCCAGGACCTCTATACCATGCGGTGTCAGAGGAAGGCCCTAAAAATTGTCAAAGACTCCAGCTGCTCAAGTCGTAGACTGTTCTCTCTGCTACCGCATGGTAAGTGGTACCGATGCACCAAGTCTGGAATTAACAGGACCCTGAACAACTTCTACCCCCAAGCCATAAGATTGCTAAATAGTTAGAATAGTTAACCAAATAACTACCCTTTTTGCACTAACCTTTTTGGCCCACTACATTCGCTGCCTCATCTTTTTATTATCTGTCACTTTATTCCTAGTTATATATTCATATCTATTCAATTCCTTGTACCCTGCACATCGATTCGGTACTGGTACCCTGTGTATATAGCGAAGTTATCGTTACTCTTTGTGTATTTATTATTACGTCTTTTACTTTTCTATTATTTTACTATTTTCTTTCTCTCTACATTGTTGGGAAGTGCCCATAAGTAAGCATTTCACTGTTAGTGTACTCCTTTTGTTTTTGAAGCATGTGACAAATAACATTTTATTTGATTTAGCGAGCATTTAAGGCTAACCCCAACTAGCCTCACTCTGTCACTGTGGCTCCTTCCTGCATGACAGTTGTCCCTGTGAGTTGCACCTTAGTCTGTCAGTGTGCAAAGTTTCACATCCTTTAACCCTGCTGTCAGGGACAGTTGTGATTTTAACATAAAAATATTGGTGGGGGCAAACTCAATCAAAATAGCTAATATGCATCTAAACCAATACACACACAAACATTATTGGTTATGATCAGTTTACTTCCCATAGTCAAATTCTGCATGGGTCTACAATTTTGCTACATTGTTAGAGTATTGGGCCACAGTCAAAACACCGTTATGAGTGCATCTGCCTGTTACCAAGATGCTCCGGTTAAGAATAAAGAAATACAGTTTTGAAAGTTACTCCCTCGCTTAAACTACTGTCATCAAGGCAAAGGGTGGCTACTTTGAAGAGTCTAAAATATAAAATATATTTTGATTTGTTTTACACTTTTGTAAATACTACATGATTACATATGTGTTATTTCATAGTTTTGATGTCTTCACTATTATTCTACAATGTAGATGATAGTAAAAATAAAGAAAAACCCTGGAATGAGTAGATTTGTCCAAACTTTGGACTGGTACTGTATATACTGTATATACAACATAAACATTCTGTTTATTAACGCTATGGCGTTATGGAATGTTTTGCCTTGTGTGGTAGGTTTTGACACTCTTATGTAGGTGTTATAACAAACCATAAAATAATGCAATATGTCACAACAGATTTAAATATATGTGTCATGACCGTGTTCTGACCATATAGCAGGTTATGACAAGAAATGTCAGCTGACATTTTTTACAAGGAGTAGATAAATTGATATTTAGGAGCACAAAAATAAATGTAGGAGCACAATGAAATTATTGGAGTGTTTTAATGATAAGATATTAATAAATGTTTTTTGGACTGTTCCATGCTTAATCAAGCACAATTTACCCCCTATTTGAGTAATAAGGTGTGGGGAAAAATCTGCTTCCCCTTTAACGGGCAGCCATTACCGCGGTAACGGCACTCTATGTCTGTCAGAAATGATAATCTCTGTGTCTGCGCTACCAGCAGACAGTTGCAGCAAACTTAAACTATAATTGAAAAACAAAACGATGTAACTAGCCAAGAAACACGAGAAAAAAAGTCACACTTTAGTAGCCTTTCAGGTCAATTTGACCAACTTCTACATTTGGGTTTTGTATTGAAAAAAATAAAACATTTCCCAAATGCTGTCACCACCCACCAACGTGGATGGTGAACTAGACATTGTTACCCGCCAATGCCTCTGCGTGCTCGTCTCCCCCTTGGCATCGCTCCCTGGCTTATAGCATCGAGGGCATGGGCATGGCTCTGGGGTTAGGTATTAGGATCCACTGACACAGTTTACTCCCAACCCAATCTCCAAATCAAACGCCAACACTGCAGTAACAGAATTATGCAATGGCTTGACATTTTAATAATGTCATGGCTTGAAATTGTAATTACGTCACGTGGTGCTGTATTTTAGCTGACAGTCAAACTCTGCAAAAGTGTAGCTAGGTCCAAACGTAATCTGGTATCTGCAGAATTGGCACATCCTGGCGTATTCCATGAAATAACTGGTTGTTAGCACTGCCCGGCCACAGATCATTGAGGCTGGCGGTTCCCTCCTCTGATCTCTGGCATAGAGTGAACCCCTTCTTTGAACCCTGGCTTGGAGACAACGGGTTGCCAGCTTGTATGAGGGTCGGTGGATGGGTTTTTTGTTGTGATGAACAGGTTGTCATGTAGTGTGTGGGTCGGTGGGTGTTTTAAAAAATATATACACTACCGTACAAAAGTTTGGGGTCACTTAGAAATGTCCTTGTTTTTGAAAGAAAAGCATATTTTTTAGTCCATTAAAATTACATCAAATTGATCACAAATACAGTGTAGAGATTGTTAATGTTGTAAATGACTATTGTAGCTGGACTGTATTTCTGTATTTCTACACTGTATTTCTGATCAATTTGATGTTATTTTAATAGACAAAAAATACGCTTCTCTTTAAAAAACAAGGACATTTCTAATTGACCCCAAACTTTTGAACGGTAGTGTACATATAAAGAAGGGAGCTATGTACAAAATGAGAAAATGTGTAGGAGTTGTTGGTCTGTTGTGCCCCTTAAAACATTGCCAGTTGAGTGTCACCGAGACTTTCGTGTTGTGTTTGATGTGTTGCGTTGGGTAATGTAACATCTGCAATATTGCACAACCTATTCCTACTCTTTACCAGATGTGTGTTTTTATGTGGTGCAATACAAGTTTTCTGTGCTATGCTTTTTTGGACATACAGAGCCCCTTAAACGAACTAGAAAATTGGGCTAGATCGCTTCCCAATCCCAATGTTACAGGCATATCAAATCTCCTTAGCCTCCACCATCCAACATCCATCCCTCCCTGGGGCACTGCTTCACCATTCCACTGCAGCCCAAACAGTCACAGTGAATTTGCCACACAAAAATTGGGGCAGCGTCCCCTCCGAGTCATGGAAACAGGATTACAAGGTTTGAGCAAATGTATCTCGCCCGCGCGACATGAGACAACTCTGATCCAATCACGGTGTCACACTCAGAATACAACAAAGGTCATGACCAGGGCCCCTCTGGCGGGGGCTGAGGTGGCTGCTAGGACTGGCACTGGGGCTGCATCAGTATGATCCTGTTTAACCCTGACACCCTGCAGGGTGTGCATGTTTTCCTGCCTGCCAGTGAGGGCTGGGCTGGGCCTGTTTAGCATTTCCACCTTAACCTACCATGTGTGTGCTGTGACTGCCGCCAAGGTGCAGGGAGATAGACAGCTGAACAGAGACGAAAGAGGAGAGTAGGCTGTGTGCTAGCCACATGGAGGCAGGTCTCATTAAATAGTGCAGCAGGGTGATTTATAGGTATGGCTCAGAGGGTTTCACACACACACACACACACACACACACACACACACACATATGCACAAATAGTCTACTTACTGTAAACACGTACACAGATATACATGCACAATCACACACTCTTTCACATGCTGCACTTCCTTGCATGTGTGTATATGTAACCGATGTCACCAACATGTAAAGTGTTGGTCCCATAATACATGAGCTGAAATAAAAGATCCCAGAAATGTTTCATACACACAGAAAGCTTATTTTTCTAGAATTTTGTGCACAACTGTGTTTATATTCCTGTTAGTTAGTATTTCTCCTTTGCCAAGATAATTCATCCACCTGACAGGTGTGGCATAAAAAAAGCTGATCAAACAGCATGATCAATAAACAGGTGGACCTTGTGCTGGGGACAATAAAAGACCACTCTAAAATGTGCAGTTTTTCCACACAACACAATGTCACAGATGTCTCAAGTTTTGAAGGAGCTTGAAATTGGCATGACTGCCAGAGCTGCTGCCAGATAATTGAATGTCCAACGTTGTTTTAGAAAATTTGGCAGTACGTCCAACCGGCATCACAACCGCAGACCACGTGTAACCACGCCAGCCCAGGACCTCCACATCCGGCTTCTTCACCTGCGGGATCGTCTGAGACCAGCCACCCAGACAGCTGATGAAACTGTGGAGTATTTCTGTCTGTAATAAAGCCCTTTTGTGAAGAAAACTCATTTTGATTGGCTGGGCCTGTCTCTCCAGTGGGTGGGCCTATGCCCTCCCAGGCACACCCATGGCTGCACCCCTGCCAAGTAAAGGGAAATCCATAGATTAGGGCCTAATACATTTATTTAACCCTTGTGCTGTCTTAATGGTCAAAAATGATCCGCCTGTTTAACGGCAGAGACAACACCCTAAATTATGTTTTTTTTCAACTTGAAATTTGATGACTTTTCCTAGAGTGGCCCCAATGTTAGAAAAAGTGAAACATTGCCTTTGTTCATATTTCCATGAAAGCTGTACACCACCAGGGTACAAAGATTGCTTTAGGGTCATTTTTGACCCGACAGTTATAAAATCATTTACACACGACAAAAACAACAAAGACACACACACACAAACACACACACACACACACACACACACACACACACACACACACACACACACACACACACACACACAGAGTGAGAAATTGAGATTGTGTGCTACTGATTGAACTCAGACAAAACAAAAACGTTCTAGTGCATGTGCAGCATCTCCCTTCCACGACCACACACATGACTCAAGAATGCTACGATTTGATAACCGTGAGTCAAGACCTGCGAGACGTGTGAGAGACAAACTGGTTGCACAGAGTCAGGACAAGGTGAAGGGTCAGAGGCAGAACAGGGAGAGCAGGTTAGGCCTACTAAGGCTAGGTCTTTGTTAGAGGACAGAAGAGCCAAGCATAGCAATAGGTAGTCTAATGTATTTAAAAAAATGTCATACAATATGATAATCTCAGAGCACAATAAATACATAAGTGAATAAATAGATTAATGAAAGGTAATGGGTTATTTGGTTTGTCCCTGTCTCTTGCATCTTTTTTACCAACACAATATGCTCTTTGATTATTTTGTCTACAGATCATAATGTTATCTCCTATTGTTAGTAATGACTGTTTCGATTTTGCAGGCCAAACCACATACATCGCACTGTGAGACAGGACATCAAACAGCATATTTTGTCCTTTCCATGGCTGTCACACCATTATTTCAGGATGAGGGGGGATGTGGACCGAGAGTACCTCAGTCCAGATCTTAACATGTTCCACATGTACAGGCTCTACAAAGATAAGAACACCTTGGCGAAGGCAACATTCTGGCTTTAGTGGGACATTTTCACTCAACAGAATATCACATTTGCCAATGTTATAGATTCTACAAAAAACTGTCACCAGTAGCCACAGAATAGGAGAGGGCAAAGGTTTTGGCGGAGAGTGAGTTGCACCACAGGAAAGCTGAGAAAGCATACTCATAGCTCCAAAATGACACAGAGTGGGCCAAAACCAACAGTGACTGCCATGTTAGATTTGCAGGGCGTGATGAACACACCTAGCCTAACTCACGCCAACATCTACTACCAAAAGCAGCTATCAAACTACAAGACTTAGGAACAGAGGAGCCTGAAACTGGCATGAAGAAGTTAGATCTGGCAAGCTGTTTATTTTTTAAATTATTATTTCACCTTTATTTAACCAGGTAGGCCAGTTGAGAACATGTTCTCATTTACAACTGCGACCTGGCCAAGATAAAGCAAAGCACTGCGACACAAACAACAACACAGAGTTACACATGGAATAAACAAACGTACAGTCAATAACACAATAGAAAAAAATCTATATACAGTGTGTGCAAATGAGGTAAGATTAGGGAGGTAAGGCAATAAATAGGCCATAGCGGCGAAGTAATTACAATATAGCAATTAAATATTGGAGTGATAGATGTGCAGAAGATGAATGTGCAAGTAGAGATACTGGGGTGCAAAGGAGCAAAAAAATAAATAACAATATGGGGATGAGGTAGTTGGATGGGCTATTTACAGATGGGCTATGTACAGGCTCAATGATCTGTGAGCTGCTCTGACAGCTGATGTTTAAAGTTCGTGAAGGAGATATGAGTCTCCAGCTTCAGGGATTTTTGCAATTTGTTCCAGTAATTGGCAGCAGAGAAATTGAAGGAAAGGCAGCCAAAGAGGAATAGGCTTTCGGGGTGACCAGTGAAATATACCTGCTGGAGCGTGTGCTACAGGTGGGTGCTGCTATGGTGACCAGTGAGCTGAGATAAGGTGGGGCTTTACCTAGCAAAGACTTATAGATGACCTGGAGCCAGTGGGTTTGGCGATGAATATGAAGCGAGGGCTAGCCAAGGAGAGCATACAGGTCGCAGTGGTGGGTAGTATATGGGGCTTTGGTGACAAAACGGATGGCACTGTGATAGACTGCATCCAATTTGCTGAGTAGAGGTAGGGGTAGCCAGGTGGAAAGCATGGCCAGCCGTAGAAAAATGCTTATTGAAATTCTCTATAATCGTGGATTTATCGGTGGTGACAGTGTTTCCTGGCCTCAGTGCAGTGGGAAGCTGGGAGGAGGTGCTCTTTTTCTCCATGGACTTTACAGTGTCCCTTAACGTTTTGGAGTTTGTGCTACAGGATGCAAATTTCTGTTTGAAAAAGGTAGCCTTTGCTTTCCTAACTGACTGTGTATATTGGTTCCTAACTTCCCTGGAAAGTTGCATATCGCGGAGGCTATTTGATGCTAATGCAGTACACCACAGGATGTTTTTGTGCTGGTCAAGGGCAGTCAGGTCTGAAGTGAACCAAGGGCTATATCTGTTCCTGGTTCTACATTTTTTGAATGGGGCATGCTTATTTAAGATGGTGAGGAAAGCACATTTAAAGAATAACCAGGCATCCTCTACTGATGGGATGAGGTCGATATCCTTCCAGGATACCCGGGCCCGGTTGATTAGAAAGGTCTGCCCGCTGAAGTGTTTTAGGGAGCATTTGACAGTGATGGGGGGTTTTTGTTTGACCGCAGACCCATTGCGGATACAGGCAATGAGGCATTGATTGCTGAGATCCTGGTTGAAGACAGCAGAGGTGCATTTAGAGGGCAGGCTGGTCAGGATGATATCTATGAGGGTGCACATGTTTACGGATTGGGGTTGTACCTGGTAGGTTCATTGATAATTTGTGTGAGATTACGGGCATCTAGCTTAGATTGTAGTATGGCCGGGGTGTTAAGCATGTCCCAGTTTAGGTCACCTAACAGTACGAGATCTGAAGATAGATGGGGGCAATCAATTCACATATGGTGTGTAGGGCACAGCTGGGGGCAACTGTGAGAGACTTGTTTCTAGAAAGGTGGATCTTTAGAGGTAGAAGCTAGAATTGTTTGGGCACAGACCTGGATAGTATGACAGAACTCTGCAGGCTATCTCTGCAGTAGATTGCAACTCCGCCCCCTTTGTTCTATCTTTGCGGAAAATGTTATAGTTGGGGATTGAAATTTCAGGATTTTTGTTGGCCTTCCTAAGCCAGGATTCAGACACGGCTAGGACATCCGGGTTGGCAGAGTGTACTAAAGCAGTGAGTAAAACACACTTAGGGAGGAGGCTTCTATTGTTAACATGCATGAAACCAAGGCTTTTACGATTACCAAAGTCAACAAATGAGAGCGCCTGGGGAATGGGAGTGGAGCTAGGCATTGCAGGGCCTGGATTAAACTCTACATCAGAGGAGGAGTAGGATGAGGGTACGGCTAAAGGCTATAAGAACTGGTCGTCTAGTGCGTTCGGAACAGAGAGTAGAAGGAGCGGGTTTCTGGGCACGGAAGAATAGATTTAAGGCATAATGTACAGACAAGGATATGGTTGGATGTGAATACAGTGGAGGTAAACCTAGGCATTGAATGATGATGAGAGAGGTTTTGTCTCTAGAGACATCATTTAGACCAGGTGAGGTCACCGCATGTGTGGGAGGTGAAACAAAAGGGCTAGCTAAGGCATATTGAGCAGGGCTGTAGGCTCGACAGTGAAATTAGACAATAATCACTACCCAAAACAGCAATGGACAAGACATAATGACATTAGGGAGAGGCATGCGTAGCCGAGTGATCATAGGGACCAGTAGGAAGCTAGGCGAGCTGGAGACACGGCGAATCAGACAGCTAGTGGGCTGGGGCTAGGAGGCTAGCAGAAGGGCCTTAGGGGGACATCGCGATGGAAGAAGTCTGTTCTAGCCCCCTCGGACGGTTACGTCGGCAGACCAGTCGTGTTGGATCAGCAGGGCTCCGTGTAGGCAGTTAAAGGGTCCAGGCCAATTTGCAAAATAGGTATTGTAGCCCAAGAAATTGGCTGATGGTCCTCTTCAGCTAACAGTCCGATATGCTCTAGACAGCTAGCGGGCTGCGACTAGCAGGCTAGCAGAAAGGCCTTCAGGGGACGTCGCGATGGAGGAGGCTGTTGAAACCCCTCTGGCGGATTACGTTGGTAGACCAGTCGTGATGGAATCGGCGGGGCTCCGTGTCGGCAGTAAAAGTGGTCCAGACCAATTGGCAAAATATGTATCTTAGCCCAAGGAGTGGCTGATGGACCTCTTCAGCTAGCCGGGCCTATCATGAGGCTAGTTCCAGGCTCACTGGTGCTTGCTTAGGGACAGAGACATTAGCCAGTGTGTAGCCTCTTGGATAGCAGCTAGTTAACTGCGATGATCCAGGTGAAAATGTTCAGAGCTTGCAGTAGGAAACCGAAGATGTGGAGAAAAAGCAGTCCGGTATACTCTGGGTTGAATCGCGCTGTGCAGACTGGCAGGAGTTGACCTGGCTAATGTTAGCTGATGACCGCTAGCAGTGGCTAACTGACTACTAGCTTGTAGCTAGTTAGCTGGCTAGCTTCTGTTGGGGGTTCCGGTTCTAAAGAATAGAAAATAGCAGATCCATACCACGTTGAGTGAGGCGGGTTGCAGAAAAGTATGTTGAAACTCAGGTTAAAAATATAAAAAATATATACGAAAAATATACGAAGGGAAAAAAAGATTATATACACAGGACACGACAAGACAAAGACAAAGATGTCTGAACTGCTACGCCATCTTGGATTGACTCCTGAAGTGGGTCCAGACCATGTTAACTCCACTGGTCAAGCCAAGAGAGAGAACTTGTCATCTATAGTGACAGATGCTGTGGCCAGAACAACAACTGGCGAATGCTGAACCTAGTGTGGTTGCTCATCTCATTGGGTTACTTCTCGCAAGTGGAACAAACGTTCATGCTGTCTGGGTACTCATTTCTTCCCTATGATTAGTCCATTGCTGTCATTGAGAAACAATGCAAGGTTTCAGAACTTCATACCCACGATGATGTCGTAAAAACAACTTTAATATCATTCAAATGATTGGTGAAGACTTCAGGCAGCTCCCAGATTCTGTCCTCAAGCGATCAGCTGGACTACACAGCACCTCATTGATGTGGCTCAAACTCTCAGGTACTTTACAACAAATCCCTCTCTTTCTCTCTCGCTGTTTGTCTGTCTTTTAGAGTGGTTCCCTAATCCCAGCACACGTTTTTACAGCAAAATTGATGGTAGAATTGTATCATAAATATTGTTCATGCAGTCCTTTATAATTTCAGCTGATGATCCTTGGAACATACATGCCAGGCGGAACAACAGCCAGTATGAGGGATGGAAGTCCTGGTCTGTCTGCAAGCTGAAGCGTGGAGCTAGACCTCAAGCTCCCTCATTCGCAAGCCACTACCCCAGGGCCTATGAGTCTCCTCTTCTAGTAAAGAAAGAAAAATACAGAGATCTGATGACCATGCTGGACTACCTGCCAGCTGCTGCATGTATTTTTTATGAGTCACTAGAATGTGAAGCTTCCACAGAGAAATAGGCAAGCCCAGGTTGTAGAATCGTGTGTGTATTACCTTCTACAGTGACAGTGTGTTTAGCCAACCTTCATGTAACATTCTATCGCCATAGCAGAGGTCCACATTCATTTCATATCTGTTGCATTGGTATAGGCAAACTTGCCTTTCAAGCTCTCAACTTTGTCATTCTTTGACAAGACTAAGTCTTGTTCAATGTATACTACCGGTCAAAAGTTTTAGAACGGTGTATACACTGAGTCTGAAATGGGATACTTGTTATCTGGACATTGGCCCAATTTTACTGCAAGGAATTCTAATTTGTCAACCACAGGCTAGGGTTGGGTTATAAATGACATTCTGTCACTTTGTTCTGTGGAGAATCATTGAGGACAGGGAAGAATGAACATATGCCATCTAATTCCCAGCATAACATCTATGATTTGTTCTCTTTGTATAAACCAATTTTTCTCTGCCTGATTTGCTTTGGGGTGATTGAAGAATAACATCAACTGGGCTCCTGAGTGGTGCAGTGGTCTCAGGCACAGCATCTCAATGCAAGAGGTGTCACTACAGTCCCTGGTTCAAATCCAGGCTTTATCACATCCGGCCATGATTGGGAGTCCCATAGGGTGGTGCACAATTGGCCCAGCATTGTCCAGGTTTGGCCCTGTAAATAAGAATTTGTTCTTAACTGACTTGCCTAGTTAAATAAAGTTTAAATGCTAACAGGTACTTCAACAAAGTACTCAGTAAAGGGTCTGAATACTTATGTAAATGTAATATTTCAGTTTACTATTTGTAATAAATAAGTGTTTTTGCTTTGTCATTATGGGATATTGTGTGCAGATTGATGAGGGGAAAAAAACAACTTACACCGTTATGAGTGCATCTGCCTGTTACCAAGATGCTCCGGTTAAGAATAAAGAAATACAGTTTTGAAAGTTACTCCCTCGCTTAAACTACTGTCATCAAGGCAAAGGGTGGCTACTTTGAAGAGTCTAAAATATAAAATATATTTTGATTTGTTTTACACTTTTGTAAATACTACATGATTACATATGTGTTATTTCATAGTTTTGATGTCTTCACTATTATTCTACAATGTAGATGATAGTAAAAATAAAGAAAAACCCTGGAATGAGTAGATTTGTCCAAACTTTGGACTGGTACTGTATATACTGTATATACAACATAAACATTCTGTTTATTAACGCTATGGCGTTATGGAATGTTTTGCCTTGTGTGGTAGGTTTTGACACTCTTATGTAGGTGTTATAACAAACCATAAAATAATGCAATATGTCACAACAGATTTAAATATATGTGTCATGACCGTGTTCTGACCATATAGCAGGTTATGACAAGAAATGTCAGCTGACATTTTTTACAAGGAGTAGATAAATTGATATTTAGGAGCACAAAAATAAATGTAGGAGCACAATGAAATTATTGGAGTGTTTTAATGATAAGATATTAATAAATGTTTTTTGGACTGTTCCATGCTTAATCAAGCACAATTTACCCCCTATTTGAGTAATAAGGTGTGGGGAAAAATCTGCTTCCCCTTTAACGGGCAGCCATTACCGCGGTAACGGCACTCTATGTCTGTCAGAAATGATAATCTCTGTGTCTGCGCTACCAGCAGACAGTTGCAGCAAACTTAAACTATAATTGAAAAACAAAACGATGTAACTAGCCAAGAAACACGAGAAAAAAAGTCACACTTTAGTAGCCTTTCAGGTCAATTTGACCAACTTCTACATTTGGGTTTTGTATTGAAAAAAATAAAACATTTCCCAAATGCTGTCACCACCCACCAACGTGGATGGTGAACTAGACATTGTTACCCGCCAATGCCTCTGCGTGCTCGTCTCCCCCTTGGCATCGCTCCCTGGCTTATAGCATCGAGGGCATGGGCATGGCTCTGGGGTTAGGTATTAGGATCCACTGACACAGTTTACTCCCAACCCAATCTCCAAATCAAACGCCAACACTGCAGTAACAGAATTATGCAATGGCTTGACATTTTAATAATGTCATGGCTTGAAATTGTAATTACGTCACGTGGTGCTGTATTTTAGCTGACAGTCAAACTCTGCAAAAGTGTAGCTAGGTCCAAACGTAATCTGGTATCTGCAGAATTGGCACATCCTGGCGTATTCCATGAAATAACTGGTTGTTAGCACTGCCCGGCCACAGATCATTGAGGCTGGCGGTTCCCTCCTCTGATCTCTGGCATAGAGTGAACCCCTTCTTTGAACCCTGGCTTGGAGACAACGGGTTGCCAGCTTGTATGAGGGTCGGTGGATGGGTTTTTTGTTGTGATGAACAGGTTGTCATGTAGTGTGTGGGTCGGTGGGTGTTTTAAAAAATATATACACTACCGTACAAAAGTTTGGGGTCACTTAGAAATGTCCTTGTTTTTGAAAGAAAAGCATATTTTTTAGTCCATTAAAATTACATCAAATTGATCACAAATACAGTGTAGAGATTGTTAATGTTGTAAATGACTATTGTAGCTGGACTGTATTTCTGTATTTCTACACTGTATTTCTGATCAATTTGATGTTATTTTAATAGACAAAAAATACGCTTCTCTTTAAAAAACAAGGACATTTCTAATTGACCCCAAACTTTTGAACGGTAGTGTACATATAAAGAAGGGAGCTATGTACAAAATGAGAAAATGTGTAGGAGTTGTTGGTCTGTTGTGCCCCTTAAAACATTGCCAGTTGAGTGTCACCGAGACTTTCGTGTTGTGTTTGATGTGTTGCGTTGGGTAATGTAACATCTGCAATATTGCACAACCTATTCCTACTCTTTACCAGATGTGTGTTTTTATGTGGTGCAATACAAGTTTTCTGTGCTATGCTTTTTTGGACATACAGAGCCCCTTAAACGAACTAGAAAATTGGGCTAGATCGCTTCCCAATCCCAATGTTACAGGCATATCAAATCTCCTTAGCCTCCACCATCCAACATCCATCCCTCCCTGGGGCACTGCTTCACCATTCCACTGCAGCCCAAACAGTCACAGTGAATTTGCCACACAAAAATTGGGGCAGCGTCCCCTCCGAGTCATGGAAACAGGATTACAAGGTTTGAGCAAATGTATCTCGCCCGCGCGACATGAGACAACTCTGATCCAATCACGGTGTCACACTCAGAATACAACAAAGGTCATGACCAGGGCCCCTCTGGCGGGGGCTGAGGTGGCTGCTAGGACTGGCACTGGGGCTGCATCAGTATGATCCTGTTTAACCCTGACACCCTGCAGGGTGTGCATGTTTTCCTGCCTGCCAGTGAGGGCTGGGCTGGGCCTGTTTAGCATTTCCACCTTAACCTACCATGTGTGTGCTGTGACTGCCGCCAAGGTGCAGGGAGATAGACAGCTGAACAGAGACGAAAGAGGAGAGTAGGCTGTGTGCTAGCCACATGGAGGCAGGTCTCATTAAATAGTGCAGCAGGGTGATTTATAGGTATGGCTCAGAGGGTTTCACACACACACACACACACACACACACACACATATGCACAAATAGTCTACTTACTGTAAACACGTACACAGATATACATGCACAATCACACACTCTTTCACATGCTGCACTTCCTTGCATGTGTGTATATGTAACCGATGTCACCAACATGTAAAGTGTTGGTCCCATAATACATGAGCTGAAATAAAAGATCCCAGAAATGTTTCATACACACAGAAAGCTTATTTTTCTAGAATTTTGTGCACAACTGTGTTTATATTCCTGTTAGTTAGTATTTCTCCTTTGCCAAGATAATTCATCCACCTGACAGGTGTGGCATAAAAAAAGCTGATCAAACAGCATGATCAATAAACAGGTGGACCTTGTGCTGGGGACAATAAAAGACCACTCTAAAATGTGCAGTTTTTCCACACAACACAATGTCACAGATGTCTCAAGTTTTGAAGGAGCTTGAAATTGGCATGACTGCCAGAGCTGCTGCCAGATAATTGAATGTCCAACGTTGTTTTAGAAAATTTGGCAGTACGTCCAACCGGCATCACAACCGCAGACCACGTGTAACCACGCCAGCCCAGGACCTCCACATCCGGCTTCTTCACCTGCGGGATCGTCTGAGACCAGCCACCCAGACAGCTGATGAAACTGTGGAGTATTTCTGTCTGTAATAAAGCCCTTTTGTGAAGAAAACTCATTTTGATTGGCTGGGCCTGTCTCTCCAGTGGGTGGGCCTATGCCCTCCCAGGCACACCCATGGCTGCACCCCTGCCAAGTAAAGGGAAATCCATAGATTAGGGCCTAATACATTTATTTAACCCTTGTGCTGTCTTAATGGTCAAAAATGATCCGCCTGTTTAACGGCAGAGACAACACCCTAAATTATGTTTTTTTTCAACTTGAAATTTGATGACTTTTCCTAGAGTGGCCCCAATGTTAGAAAAAGTGAAACATTGCCTTTGTTCATATTTCCATGAAAGCTGTACACCACCAGGGTACAAAGATTGCTTTAGGGTCATTTTTGACCCGACAGTTATAAAATCATTTACACACGACAAAAACAACAAAGACACACACACACAAACACACACACACACACACACACACACACACACACACACACACACACACACACACACACACACACACACAGAGTGAGAAATTGAGATTGTGTGCTACTGATTGAACTCAGACAAAACAAAAACGTTCTAGTGCATGTGCAGCATCTCCCTTCCACGACCACACACATGACTCAAGAATGCTACGATTTGATAACCGTGAGTCAAGACCTGCGAGACGTGTGAGAGACAAACTGGTTGCACAGAGTCAGGACAAGGTGAAGGGTCAGAGGCAGAACAGGGAGAGCAGGTTAGGCCTACTAAGGCTAGGTCTTTGTTAGAGGACAGAAGAGCCAAGCATAGCAATAGGTAGTCTAATGTATTTAAAAAAATGTCATACAATATGATAATCTCAGAGCACAATAAATACATAAGTGAATAAATAGATTAATGAAAGGTAATGGGTTATTTGGTTTGTCCCTGTCTCTTGCATCTTTTTTACCAACACAATATGCTCTTTGATTATTTTGTCTACAGATCATAATGTTATCTCCTATTGTTAGTAATGACTGTTTCGATTTTGCAGGCCAAACCACATACATCGCACTGTGAGACAGGACATCAAACAGCATATTTTGTCCTTTCCATGGCTGTCACACCATTATTTCAGGATGAGGGGGGATGTGGACCGAGAGTACCTCAGTCCAGATCTTAACATGTTCCACATGTACAGGCTCTACAAAGATAAGAACACCTTGGCGAAGGCAACATTCTGGCTTTAGTGGGACATTTTCACTCAACAGAATATCACATTTGCCAATGTTATAGATTCTACAAAAAACTGTCACCAGTAGCCACAGAATAGGAGAGGGCAAAGGTTTTGGCGGAGAGTGAGTTGCACCACAGGAAAGCTGAGAAAGCATACTCATAGCTCCAAAATGACACAGAGTGGGCCAAAACCAACAGTGACTGCCATGTTAGATTTGCAGGGCGTGATGAACACACCTAGCCTAACTCACGCCAACATCTACTACCAAAAGCAGCTATCAAACTACAAGACTTAGGAACAGAGGAGCCTGAAACTGGCATGAAGAAGTTAGATCTGGCAAGCTGTTTATTTTTTAAATTATTATTTCACCTTTATTTAACCAGGTAGGCCAGTTGAGAACATGTTCTCATTTACAACTGCGACCTGGCCAAGATAAAGCAAAGCACTGCGACACAAACAACAACACAGAGTTACACATGGAATAAACAAACGTACAGTCAATAACACAATAGAAAAAAATCTATATACAGTGTGTGCAAATGAGGTAAGATTAGGGAGGTAAGGCAATAAATAGGCCATAGCGGCGAAGTAATTACAATATAGCAATTAAATATTGGAGTGATAGATGTGCAGAAGATGAATGTGCAAGTAGAGATACTGGGGTGCAAAGGAGCAAAAAAATAAATAACAATATGGGGATGAGGTAGTTGGATGGGCTATTTACAGATGGGCTATGTACAGGCTCAATGATCTGTGAGCTGCTCTGACAGCTGATGTTTAAAGTTCGTGAAGGAGATATGAGTCTCCAGCTTCAGGGATTTTTGCAATTTGTTCCAGTAATTGGCAGCAGAGAAATTGAAGGAAAGGCAGCCAAAGAGGAATAGGCTTTCGGGGTGACCAGTGAAATATACCTGCTGGAGCGTGTGCTACAGGTGGGTGCTGCTATGGTGACCAGTGAGCTGAGATAAGGTGGGGCTTTACCTAGCAAAGACTTATAGATGACCTGGAGCCAGTGGGTTTGGCGATGAATATGAAGCGAGGGCTAGCCAAGGAGAGCATACAGGTCGCAGTGGTGGGTAGTATATGGGGCTTTGGTGACAAAACGGATGGCACTGTGATAGACTGCATCCAATTTGCTGAGTAGAGGTAGGGGTAGCCAGGTGGAAAGCATGGCCAGCCGTAGAAAAATGCTTATTGAAATTCTCTATAATCGTGGATTTATCGGTGGTGACAGTGTTTCCTGGCCTCAGTGCAGTGGGAAGCTGGGAGGAGGTGCTCTTTTTCTCCATGGACTTTACAGTGTCCCTTAACGTTTTGGAGTTTGTGCTACAGGATGCAAATTTCTGTTTGAAAAAGGTAGCCTTTGCTTTCCTAACTGACTGTGTATATTGGTTCCTAACTTCCCTGGAAAGTTGCATATCGCGGAGGCTATTTGATGCTAATGCAGTACGCCACAGGATGTTTTTGTGCTGGTCAAGGGCAGTCAGGTCTGAAGTGAACCAAGGGCTATATCTGTTCCTGGTTCTACATTTTTTGAATGGGGCATGCTTATTTAAGATGGTGAGGAAAGCACATTTAAAGAATAACCAGGCATCCTCTACTGATGGGATGAGGTCGATATCCTTCCAGGATACCCGGGCCCGGTTGATTAGAAAGGTCTGCCCGCTGAAGTGTTTTAGGGAGCATTTGACAGTGATGGGGGGTTTTTGTTTGACCGCAGACCCATTACGGATACAGGCAATGAGGCATTGATTGCTGAGATCCTGGTTGAAGACAGCAGAGGTGCATTTAGAGGGCAGGCTGGTCAGGATGATATCTATGAGGGTGCACATGTTTACGGATTGGGGTTGTACCTGGTAGGTTCATTGATAATTTGTGTGAGATTACGGGCATCTAGCTTAGATTGTAGTATGGCCGGGGTGTTAAGCATGTCCCAGTTTAGGTCACCTAACAGTACGAGATCTGAAGATAGATGGGGGCAATCAATTCACATATGGTGTGTAGGGCACAGCTGGGGGCAACTGTGAGAGACTTGTTTCTAGAAAGGTGGATCTTTAGAGGTAGAAGCTAGAATTGTTTGGGCACAGACCTGGATAGTATGACAGAACTCTGCAGGCTATCTCTGCAGTAGATTGCAACTCCGCCCCCTTTGTTCTATCTTTGCGGAAAATGTTATAGTTGGGGATTGAAATTTCAGGATTTTTGTTGGCCTTCCTAAGCCAGGATTCAGACACGGCTAGGACATCCGGGTTGGCAGAGTGTACTAAAGCAGTGAGTAAAACACACTTAGGGAGGAGGCTTCTATTGTTAACATGCATGAAACCAAGGCTTTTACGATTACCAAAGTCAACAAATGAGAGCGCCTGGGGAATGGGAGTGGAGCTAGGCATTGCAGGGCCTGGATTAAACTCTACATCAGAGGAGGAGTAGGATGAGGGTACGGCTAAAGGCTATAAGAACTGGTCGTCTAGTGCGTTCGGAACAGAGAGTAGAAGGAGCGGGTTTCTGGGCACGGAAGAATAGATTTAAGGCATAATGTACAGACAAGGATATGGTTGGATGTGAATACAGTGGAGGTAAACCTAGGCATTGAATGATGATGAGAGAGGTTTTGTCTCTAGAGACATCATTTAGACCAGGTGAGGTCACCGCATGTGTGGGAGGTGAAACAAAAGGGCTAGCTAAGGCATATTGAGCAGGGCTGTAGGCTCGACAGTGAAATTAGACAATAATCACTACCCAAAACAGCAATGGACAAGACATAATGACATTAGGGAGAGGCATGCGTAGCCGAGTGATCATAGGGACCAGTAGGAAGCTAGGCGAGCTGGAGACACGGCGAATCAGACAGCTAGTGGGCTGGGGCTAGGAGGCTAGCAGAAGGGCCTTAGGGGGACATCGCGATGGAAGAAGTCTGTTCTAGCCCCCTCGGACGGTTACGTCGGCAGACCAGTCGTGTTGGATCAGCAGGGCTCCGTGTAGGCAGTTAAAGGGTCCAGGCCAATTTGCAAAATAGGTATTGTAGCCCAAGAAATTGGCTGATGGTCCTCTTCAGCTAACAGTCCGATATGCTCTAGACAGCTAGCGGGCTGCGACTAGCAGGCTAGCAGAAAGGCCTTCAGGGGACGTCGCGATGGAGGAGGCTGTTGAAACCCCTCTGGCGGATTACGTTGGTAGACCAGTCGTGATGGAATCGGCGGGGCTCCGTGTCGGCAGTAAAAGTGGTCCAGACCAATTGGCAAAATATGTATCTTAGCCCAAGGAGTGGCTGATGGACCTCTTCAGCTAGCCGGGCCTATCATGAGGCTAGTTCCAGGCTCACTGGTGCTTGCTTAGGGACAGAGACATTAGCCAGTGTGTAGCCTCTTGGATAGCAGCTAGTTAACTGCGATGATCCAGGTGAAAATGTTCAGAGCTTGCAGTAGGAAACCGAAGATGTGGAGAAAAAGCAGTCCGGTATACTCTGGGTTGAATCGCGCTGTGCAGACTGGCAGGAGTTGACCTGGCTAATGTTAGCTGATGACCGCTAGCAGTGGCTAACTGACTACTAGCTTGTAGCTAGTTAGCTGGCTAGCTTCTGTTGGGGGTTCCGGTTCTAAAGAATAGAAAATAGCAGATCCATACCACGTTGAGTGAGGCGGGTTGCAGAAAAGTATGTTGAAACTCAGGTTAAAAATATAAAAAATATATACGAAAAATATACGAAGGGAAAAAAAGATTATATACACAGGACACGACAAGACAAAGACAAAGATGTCTGAACTGCTACGCCATCTTGGATTGACTCCTGAAGTGGGTCCAGACCATGTTAACTCCACTGGTCAAGCCAAGAGAGAGAACTTGTCATCTATAGTGACAGATGCTGTGGCCAGAACAACAACTGGCGAATGCTGAACCTAGTGTGGTTGCTCATCTCATTGGGTTACTTCTCGCAAGTGGAACAAACGTTCATGCTGTCTGGGTACTCATTTCTTCCCTATGATTAGTCCATTGCTGTCATTGAGAAACAATGCAAGGTTTCAGAACTTCATACCCACGATGATGTCGTAAAAACAACTTTAATATCATTCAAATGATTGGTGAAGACTTCAGGCAGCTCCCAGATTCTGTCCTCAAGCGATCAGCTGGACTACACAGCACCTCATTGATGTGGCTCAAACTCTCAGGTACTTTACAACAAATCCCTCTCTTTCTCTCTCGCTGTTTGTCTGTCTTTTAGAGTGGTTCCCTAATCCCAGCACACGTTTTTACAGCAAAATTGATGGTAGAATTGTATCATAAATATTGTTCATGCAGTCCTTTATAATTTCAGCTGATGATCCTTGGAACATACATGCCAGGCGGAACAACAGCCAGTATGAGGGATGGAAGTCCTGGTCTGTCTGCAAGCTGAAGCGTGGAGCTAGACCTCAAGCTCCCTCATTCGCAAGCCACTACCCCAGGGCCTATGAGTCTCCTCTTCTAGTAAAGAAAGAAAAATACAGAGATCTGATGACCATGCTGGACTACCTGCCAGCTGCTGCATGTATTTTTTATGAGTCACTAGAATGTGAAGCTTCCACAGAGAAATAGGCAAGCCCAGGTTGTAGAATCGTGTGTGTATTACCTTCTACAGTGACAGTGTGTTTAGCCAACCTTCATGTAACATTCTATCGCCATAGCAGAGGTCCACATTCATTTCATATCTGTTGCATTGGTATAGGCAAACTTGCCTTTCAAGCTCTCAACTTTGTCATTCTTTGACAAGACTAAGTCTTGTTCAATGTATACTACCGGTCAAAAGTTTTAGAACGGTGTATACACTGAGTCTGAAATGGGATACTTGTTATCTGGACATTGGCCCAATTTTACTGCAAGGAATTCTAATTTGTCAACCACAGGCTAGGGTTGGGTTATAAATGACATTCTGTCACTTTGTTCTGTGGAGAATCATTGAGGACAGGGAAGAATGAACATATGCCATCTAATTCCCAGCATAACATCTATGATTTGTTCTCTTTGTATAAACCAATTTTTCTCTGCCTGATTTGCTTTGGGGTGATTGAAGAATAACATCAACTGGGCTCCTGAGTGGTGCAGTGGTCTCAGGCACAGCATCTCAATGCAAGAGGTGTCACTACAGTCCCTGGTTCAAATCCAGGCTTTATCACATCCGGCCATGATTGGGAGTCCCATAGGGTGGTGCACAATTGGCCCAGCATTGTCCAGGTTTGGCCCTGTAAATAAGAATTTGTTCTTAACTGACTTGCCTAGTTAAATAAAGTTTAAATGCTAACAGGTACTTCAACAAAGTACTCAGTAAAGGGTCTGAATACTTATGTAAATGTAATATTTCAGTTTACTATTTGTAATAAATAAGTGTTTTTGCTTTGTCATTATGGGATATTGTGTGCAGATTGATGAGGGGAAAAAAACAACTTAACCTGTTTGGGATAGGGGCAGTATTTTCACGGCTGGATAAAAAACATACCCGATTTAATCTGGGTATTACTCCTGCTCAGAAACTAGAATATGCATATAATTAGTAGATTTGGATAGAAAACACTCCAAAGTTTCTAAAACTGTTTGAATGGTGTCTGTGAGTATAACAGAACTCATATGGCAGGCCAAAACCTGAGAAGATTCTATATGGGAAGTGCCCTGTCTGACCATTTCTTGGCCTTCTATAGCCTCTTTATCGAAAATACAGGATCTCTGCTGTAACGTGACATTTTCTAAGGCTTCCATTGGCTCTAGGAAGGCGCCAGAACGTTGAATGATAGCTCTGCAGTCTCTGGGCGAAAAACAGCAGGGGTTTTGGAGAGTGGTCCTTCTGAGGACAATGACACTGGTGCGCGCGTGCATGTGACGACTCCATGTTTTTCTTTCAGTATTTGAACGGATACAACGTCTCCCGGTTGGAATATTATCGCTATTTTACGAGAAAAATCTCATAAAAATTTATTTTAAACAGCGTTTGACATGCTTCGAAGTACGGTAATGGAATATTTTGAATTTTTTTGTCACGAAACGCGCCGGCGCGTCACCCTTTGGATAGTGACTTGAACGCACAAACAAAACGGAGCTATTTGGATATAACTATGGATTATTTGGAACCAAAACAACATTGGTTGTTGAAGTAGAAGTCCTGCGAGTGCATTCTGACAAAGAACAGCAAAGGTAATCCAATTTTTCTTATAGTAAATCTGAGTTTGGTGAGTGCCAAACTTGGTGGGTGTCAAAATAGCTAGCCGTGATGGCCGGGCTATGTACTCAGAATATTGCAAAATGTGCTTTCACCGAAAAGCTATTTTAAAATCGGACACCGCGATTGCATAAAGGAGTTCTGTATCTATAATTCTTAAAATAATTGTTATGTTTTTTTGTCAACGTTTATCGTGAGTAATTTAGTAAATTCACCGGAAGTTTTCGGTGGGTATGCTAGTTCTGAACAAAACATGCTAATGTAAAAAGCTGTTTTTTGATATAAATATGAACTTGATTGAACAAAACATACATGTATTGTATAACATAATGTTCTAGGAGTGTCATCTGATGAAGATCATCAAAGGTTAGTGCTGCATTTAGCTGTGGTTTTGGTTTTTGTGACATATATGCTAGCTTGAAAAATGGGTGTGTGATTATTTCTGGCTGGGTACTCTCCTGACATAATCTAATGTTTTGCTTTCGCTGTAAAGCCTTGTCACGTCCTGACCAGCAGATGGAGCTGTTGTAGTAGTTTGGGGGTCAGGACGTGGCAGTCTTGTGTGTGTGTGTTTGAATGTTCTCTGTGTCTTGTGACTTCTGATCAGGAACAGCTGGGGATCGTTGTTCCTGATTGGGAGTCATATATGTAGGAGTATGTTTGTCACTGGGGGTTGTGGGGAATTGTGGTGAGCACTGCTTTTTTTTTTGGTTTAGCCTGCGACTCTGTCGTATCGTGAGTACTGTTCATTGTTTTGTTTATTGTTTTTCCCAGTGGATACTTTACTTGTTTTGTTAATTAAAGAAACATGAGTGTCCACACTTCTGCTGCGCCTTGGTCCTCCTTTCAAATCCACGATGGATATCGTGACAAGCCTTTTTGAAATTGGACAATGTGGTTAGATAAAGGAGAGTCTTATCTTTCAAATGGTGTAAAATAGTCATATGTTTAAGAAATTGAAATTATAGCATTTTTAAGGTTGATGGTGGTGTTTGTTAAATCTGATTGGGTGTGACTGGCTCCCCAGTGGGTGTAAGTCGGCCTACACCGCTGACTTACATCCATTGTCATGATCCAATCAGTCCTTTAAAAGCATTGGCAGCTTGCAATACATTATTCTCTTTTCAAAAAAGATAAGATTCAATTTTGTATAAGCATATATTTGCTGCAACAATCTGTTCCAAAGCTATCACTCCATGATAATTTACATTTCAATCTATTCTGCAGAGGAACTAATTGTATTCTGAAGCACATGTTATGTTGATGCAGACTGCTATGTAATAGCTCCTATACTTTTACCTTTCTGCATGTGTTTTTCTTTAATCATGGCAATTCGGCTAAGCCATCAGGGATCATTCACATAAAACAGTGGCTCTCTTTTTTTATTTGCTTGGTTTACGTAAGATTAACTTCTTTCCATTTTTAGAGATTTCTTCAAAATCCAGGTGAGTGCACAGGATGTAATTTTGATAAAGGTCCAGTTTCCGAGAAGTGACATGGTAATTTCATGGTATTTCACATTTTGTAAAAATCTGGCCTTAGATTAATCAGATTCATCCTGCTTCTCCCAATTGGCCCTTGTCTGACAGACAAAAGTGTTGTAGTAGACTGATGGTCGGGTGTTTAAAATGTGTTTTTCCTCTGGTCCATAGCATTCCTACCAGACATATTAATCAGAGCGGTTACGCTCAGAGGCATATTGTGATACACACAATACAAGCTCCCATTCCATCACAAAGTGCTCCCTGAGCTGCTCAAGTCTTCTCACTGAATGAATGACACAGACAGATATGCATAATAAATAAATGTGTGTCTGTATCTAGTCTGCTGGGGGGGCTGTTCTGAAGTGAATCTAAGCAAAACAGGTGTGACTTGAACGGAGCTCCAAGCCATTGCCTACCTATACAGTAACCACATGCTAAATGTCATATGTAATTGTTACATTTTCAAACGTGCAGCAATTTAAATACGCTTTTTACATTATGAAGAGTTACTGTCCTTCGCCTCTGGTGCGAATCAAAGCAAAAGAGGTGGGAATTGAATGGAGATCCAAGCCATTGCCTACCTTCAATGTTAACACATTCTAAATTATGAAACGTGTAGCAATTTAGATTAGCTTGTTAGCTAGTTGGTCGACACGACTATGCAGAGCTTGCAGAACGCAACAGCACAACACAAGGGGTTAACATTAACACTAATGGTTGATACAGCCATTGTCTTAACTTGACATGATGTCCATTGTTTTCTGACATAGTAAACATAGTGAGGTCACTCTACACATCGCTTGTGTCATGATGAAAATGTGTCTGTCACAACAAGTGTTTTGTATTTGTCATGTTCAAAACATTATTATTCTGATAGCTGTGGGACCTTGTCAGCAAACGAGTGGCCAAATGCTTCATGGTTCAAAATACACAGTTCTGTGTGAAAATATGTTATTTTTAAGATGGCTTAGTAGTGATTTGAAGGGCTTGTACAGATTGAAAAATTGACAAATGCCTCCTCTGTTACACACTAAAACATACATTCTATTTTCGCTCAAAAGTAATGCAAAGATAATAAATGAAGAAAGAGTTGTTAAAGCTAAGTCATTATCTTGGTATCTGGAAACACAAGTAGGATTTAGGAAATATGCTTAATTGCATTTTGTGCCCTACACGGTATAATTGATTGTGGTAGAGTTATAACAGGTCATAATGCTTTGTGAGACTATGTCCTATAAGCATGCAGCCTATGTCCTATAATCATATCATTAGGATCCTCACTAAATACCAGCCATTTTGAGTCAGTTTAAATGTTAATACAGAGAGAGATGTTTTAAGACTTATTATAAGACATTATAAAGGCTTACACATGCTTATATCAACTTCGAAAACATTAGTAAAGGGTTATCACACTCATGAAGGTTATGTCATATTATAAACTGAGTAGTTTGAGCCCTGCCATACCACGGGTATGACAAAACCATTGGTAACCATTTTATAATAGCTATAAGAACAGCCCTCAGCCATGGTATATTGGCCATATACCACACCCCCTTGTGCCTTATTGCTTAAATATAGCATGGCCACCATGAAACATGTCCGTTGCACTTTATGAGCTACCTGTTTATAATGCATTATAAATATTTCCCCGCCGTGCATTATAACACTTGCTATAACAGCTCACAGATCATTTTCATAAATATAAATGACTAAAGGCTTAAGATGCATTCATTAAGCATTACAGATGTGGTATTATACATTATAACAAATACATAATAGCTCTTGACTCCCTAAAATAGACTGTAGAAATGCTTAAATACATGTTTAATGCATTACAAAGCAGATGGCTCATAGAAAGTGTTACTGTACTCTTGTCACATCTCAGTAGAGCAACCGGAGCCACAGCACTGCAGCTTTGCTAATCAGAACAGTACTCTGTCACATCTCAGTAGAGCAACCGGAGCCACAGCACTGCAGCTTTGCTAATCAGAACAGTACTCTGTCACATCCCTGTAGAGCAACCGGAGCCACAGCACTGCAGCTTTGCTAATCAGAACAGTACTCTGTCACATCCCAGTAGAGCAACCGGAGCCACAGCACTGCAGCTTTGCTAATCAGAACAGTACTCTGTCACATCCCTGTAGAACAACCGGAGCCACAGCACTGCAGCTTTGCTAATCAGAACAGTACTCTGTCACATCCCTGTAGAGCAACCGGAGCCACAGCACTGCAGCTTTGCTAATCAGAACAGTACTCTGTCACATCCCTGTAGAGCAACCGGAGCCACAGCACTGCAGCTTTGCTAATCAGAACAGTGCGTTACACACACACATACACACAGTACACATGCAGTCCTGCTGCAACTACCGTCAATTCACAGAGATGGAACCGACTGGAGCCTAGCTCTCTTCCCTGCACCAGAACTAATTTCTGTGCCATAGCTGATAGGCCATGCTCAGCTGCAGCCAAACCATATAGTTAACCCCCCAGCAAGGGGTTAGATAGTCAATTTGAATATAAGACAGATATCAAAATGGCTTTATCAAATTCGAGCAGTTCACATACATTTATTCAATTGTTTCTGCCTTCAACTCTCTCTGGGTTATCATTACTTTGTTATTGGCTAATGGGTGCCATCTATTAGCCAACCTCATCTCTCACTGGTCAAAGCGCTTCAGGATCCCGCACTCCTATTGGTCGGATGACTCGGGATCCGCTCTCCCTTTGGGTCCAGTGTTGCATTTGATTTCTCATTACTAATGAATCACTAGCGAGCTTAATAGGGATTTACAGCAGGTATTGGCTTAATGGCTGGGTATAAAGGTGTATAGAGACCACTCACTGGCCAAATCACACACACGCCCATGGTAACATATGCATGCATGATTCAGGGAGATAATAAAGATGCGCGCACACACACTCACATATATAGTAGTATCATCTCTGGGTTAACAAACACACACACACATATAGTAGTATCATCTCTGGGTTAAAAAACACACACACACACATATATAGTAGTATCATCTCTGGGTTAACAAACACACACACACACATATAGTAGTATCATCTCTGGGTTAAAAAACACACACACATATAGTAGTATCATCTCTGGGTTAAAAAACACACACACACACATATATAGTAGTATCATCTCTGGGTTAACAAACACACACACACATATAGTAGTATCATCTCTGGGTTAAAAACACACACACATATAGTAGTATCATCTCTGGGTTAAAAAACACACACACACACACACATATATATAGTAGTATCATCTCTGGGTTAACAAACACACACACAGCATCAGCCAATTATGTGGTTTTTCTGCCTGATCTTGCCATGTGACAGCCCTGTGATCACCTCAACCAGATGCCTTATCAAAACTGTCACACAACAGCCGGTTTCATCTGAAAAATGGAGAGCCGCGGAGGAGTAACAGCAAGCAGAGTGAAAAAAATGTCAATGAGGCATGAAGGAGGCCTCTCCCTCCTACTTTTGCCCGCTGCCACCGACACCGTTTTGTGATGATTTGGTCCCTGGGTCAGGATAGGGAACTGGTAAGAGACAGTAACGATTACATGTTGTGTTGCTATTTCAAATTTCTGATTTAAAAATGACAAAACAAATCAAACTTTTAAGATAGCGACTGTCGAGCAAAAGCACACACATGCCCACGCTACTTCACTTAATGCTACACGCTGCCTGCTTAACCCAGATCTTATTAAAGAACCTGTCACTTTCCACCTCGTGACATTATCTCATGAACAAGCAATGAAACAAATACAAGAAAATTGCCAATGAAAGTGAAAATACTCATCAACCTAGAGCATCATCATACTCCAAATGTGTTGTTGCTATGGAGCATACTACGGAGAAAAGGAGGTTGTTCCTTTTCCTTCAATCATTTCTCAGACTGTGTTCCAATATCCAAACTAGCATACCACTTAGAATGCATGCCCAATAGATCACTTTATTCCTAGTGTGGATATTGGAACAGAACCTCAGATTTTGGTGCTTTCCACATAATTATAATTAATAAAATGTATAAACTCAGCAAAAAAAGAAACTAAATAGTTGTATGAACATAACAAGGTTCAACAACTGAGACATAAACTGAAGTTCCACAGACATGTGACTAACAGAAATGGGGGGGGGTCAAAATCAAAAGTAACAGTCAGTATCTGGTGTGGCCACCAGCTGCATTAAGTACTGTAGTGCATCTCCTCCTCATGGACTGCACCAGATTTGCCAGTTCTTGCTGTGAGATGTTACCCCACTTCCACCAAGGCACCTGCAAGTTCCCTGACATTTCTGGGGGAAATGGCCCTAGCCCTTACCCTCCGATCCAACAGATCCCAGACGTGCTTAATGGGAATGCGATCCGGGCTCTTCGCTGGCCATGGCAGAACACTGACATTCCTGTCTTACAGGAAATCACGCACAGAACAAGCAGTATGGCTGGTGGCATTGTCATGCTGGAGGGTCATGTCAGGATGAGCCTGCAGGAAGGATACCACATGAGGGAGGAGGATGTCTTCCCTGTAATGCACATTGTTGAGATTGCCTGCAATGACAGCAAGCTCAGTCCGATGATGCTGTGACACACCGCCCCAGACCATGACGGACCCTTCTTCTCCAAATCGATCCCGCTCCAGAGTACAGGCTTCAGTGTAATGCTCATTCCTTCAATGATAAACGCAAATCAAATCCGACCATGACCCCTGGTGAGACAAAGCCACGACTCGTCAGTGAAGAGCAATTTTTGCAAGTCCTGTCTGGTCCAGCGACGATCGGTTTGTGCCCATAGGCGATGTTGTTGCCGGTGATGTCTGGTGAGGACCGGCCTTACAACAGGCCTACAAGCCCTCAGTCCAGCCTCTCTGAGCTTATTGCGGACAGTCTGAGCACAAATGGAGGGATTGTGCGTTCCTGGTGTAAATCGAGCAGTTGTTGTTGCCATCCTGTACCTGTCCCGCAGGTGTGATGTTCGGATGTACCGATCCTGTGCAGGTGTTATTACACGTGGTCTGCCACTGCGAGGACGATCAGCTGTCTGTCCTGTCTCCCTATAGCTCTGTCTTAGGCGTCTCACAGTACGGACATTGCAATTTATTGCCCTGGCAACATCTGCAGTCCTCATGCCTCCTTGCATTATGCCTAAGGCACATTCACACAGATGAGCAGGGACCCTGGGCATCTTTCTTGTGGTGTTTTTCAGAGTCAGTAGAAAGGCCTCTTTAGTGTACTAAGTTTTCATAATTATGACCTTAATTGCCTACTGTCTGTAAGCTTTTAGTGTCGTAACGACCGTTCCACAGGTGCATGTTCATTAATTGTTTATGGTTCATTGAACAAGCATGGGAAACAGTGTTTAAACCCTTTGCAATGAAGATCTGTGAAATTATTTGGATTTTTACGAATTATCTTTGAAAGACAGGGTCCTGAAAAAGGGACATATGGCTATGATTGGGAGTCCCATAGGGCAGCCACAATTGGCCCAGCCTCGTCCGGGTTTGGCCATTATTGTAAATTTGAATTTGTTCTTAACTGACTTGACTAGTTAAATGAAGGTTAAATAAAAAAAGCAATATTTGTTATTTTTTTTAAACAGACTCAATGCCCCACTGGGCAGCAAGTCTCAGATCAGAGGAAGGCAGGGCGGCAGCGAGAGGAAAATAACCTCTCTGGCAACACCAACCAACACGGCTGGTTGTTAAACTTGCATTGTCAACACTGTCTGGATTTTAAGAACAGCAGGTGTGATTTCTTTGTGTTCAGAAGCCCTGAGCAAAAAGAGAGTCGAAAAGAAATCTCAAGCAGTCAGAATTACAGAGTATACATTTCAGCTCTATATGTGACATGGTACGGGTGTCTTCTTTTCTTAAGCCCATAACCATGTGTGGGAGGTGTATACTTTTGTTTCCAGCGTAGATTTGTTTGACTACCAAGAAACACTCTGTGTGACCCTGATTTAGCCCACTGCAGTAAAGGGTTAAACAGACTCTTATAATATTGAAATATATTCATTAGGTCCTAATCTATGGATTTCACATGACTGGGAATACAGATATGTATGGTCCTGGATTAGAAAACCAGTCAGTATCTAGCGTGACCACCAATTAACATATCTCCTTCGCATAGAGTTGATCAGGCTGTTGATTGTGGCCTACGGAATGTTGTCCCACTTAAGGTTGCTGCAATGGCCATATTACCCCTACACCAGCTGTCACGAGTCATGAAGGCAGTCAAATTCCATGTGACCATTTAGTCATGGTAATTAGGGTTCTCCAAACTCTGATGCTTCTAATGATCATTAGTAGCCTACCAAACCTGCTAACTGCCTGGTACTCAGCACTCTATTGTCCCTGCAATCACTCCGACAACAATACAAAAGTAATTGAAAATCTGATCAAACACTTCAAGAAAGCTCATGAACTCATGTTTTGCAACATTTCTATAGGCTTTGCAATTGCGTGAGAAAACAGAGCTTTGATGGCTTCTAATGAAAAGAAGATGATCCCGTCAGGTTCTATAGGCTAGGCCTACTATATTTATTTCTCAACTTTCCTAATATTAAGCACATTGCTTATCATCACAACAGGAGTACAGCCTACCTGGCTGGCATGAAAATGAACCAGTGGGAAAGCGTTCCTCCATTCGCTGTTTAAGTGCATAGATGACATGTATTTTCCCCCTGACCCTGTTTTGAGATAGGTGCATGATAATGGTCCATTCTAAATCAAAACAAATTTCACACATACAGTTGAAGTCGGAAGACTGCATACACATATGTTGAAGTCATTAAAACTCGTGTTTCAACCACTCCACAAATTTCTTGTTAACAGACTATAGTTTTGGCAAGTCGGTTTGGACATCTACTTTCTGCATGACACAAGTTATTTTTCCAACAATTGTTTACAGACAGATTATTTCACTTATAATGTACTGTATCACAATTCCAGTGGGTCAGAAGATTACATACACTAAGTTGACTGTGCCTTTAAACAGCTTGGAAAATTCCAGAAAATGATGTCATGGCTTTAGAAGCTTCTGATAGGCTAATTGTCATCATTTGAGTCAATTGGAAGTGTACCTGTGGGGGTATTTCAAGGCCTACCTTTACACTCAGTGCCACTTTAATTGACATCATGGGAAAATCAAAAGAAATCAGCCACGACCTCAGAAAAAAAATTGTAGACCTCCACAAGTCTGGTTCATCCTTGTGAGCAATTTCCAAACGCCTGAAGGTACCACGTTCATCTGTTCAAACAATAGTACGCAAGTATAAACACCATGGGACCACACAGCCGTCATACTGCTCAGGAAGGAGACGCGTTCTGTCTCCTAGAGATGAACGTACTTTGGTGCGAAAAGTGCAAATCAATCCCAGAACAACAGCAAAGGACCTTATGAAGATGGTACAAAATTATCTATATCCACAGTAAAACAAGTCCTATATCGACATAAACTGAAAGGCCGCTCAGCAAGGAAGAAGGCACTGCTCCAAAACCACCATAAAAAAGCCAGACTACGGTTTGCAACTGCACATGGGGACAATGATCGTACTTTTTGGAGAAATGTCCTCTGGTCTGATGAAAGAAAAATTTAACAGTTTGGCCATAATGACCATCTTTATGTTTGGAGGAAAAAGGGGGAGGCTTGCAAGACGAAGAACAACATCTCAACCGTGAAGCACGGGGGTGGCAGCATCATGTTGTGGGGGTGCTTTGCTGCAGGAGGGACTGGTGCACTTCACAAAATAGATGGCGTCATGAGGGAGGAAAATGATGTGGACATATTGAAGCAACATCTCAAGACATCAGTCAGGAAGTTAAAGCTTGGTCGCAAATGGTTCTTCCAAATGGACAATGATCCCAAGCATACTTCCAAAGTTGTGGCAAAATGGTTTAAGGGCAACAAAGTCAAGGTATTGGAGTTGCCATCACAAAGCCCTGACCTCAATCCCATAGAAAATGTGTGGGCAGAACTGAAAAGGTGTGTGTGAGCAAGGAGGCCTACAAACCTGACTCAGTTACACCAGCTCTGTCAGGAGGTATGGGTCAAAATTCACCCAACTTATTGTGGGAAGCTTGTGGAAGGCTACCCGAAACATTTTACCCAAGTTAAATAATTTAAAGGCAATGCTACCAAATACTAATTTAGTGTATGTAAACTGCTGACCCACTGGGAATGTGATGAAAGAAAAAAAAGCTGAAATAAATCCTTCTCTCTACTATTATTCTGACATTTCACATTCTTAAAATAAAGTGGTGATCCTAACTGACCTAAAACAGGGAATTTTTACTAGGATTAAATGTCAGGAATTGTGAAAAACTTGAGTTTAAATGAATTTGGCTAAGGTATATGTAAACTTCCGACATCAACTCTATATTATTTAGTATATGGTAAGACAAGATTAAATCAAGAATAGTCTGATGGGTGACAATATTAGCTTGTCACTTGTGAATGATGCCCAGCGTAAGGCAAGAGACAATGCCTTTTCTTTGCAACTTTTTAAAATCATAATCATACTGCATGTAGACTAGCCCATTGGCCTATATGTTTTGATTTGTATTACAACTAAAGTGGCCAAATAACCTCTTAAAATTAAGCACATTAATCCGTTTTACAAGAGGTGTAGAACTGTAATGATGTGTGCTGAGAGTCGGGAAGCAAGTTCAGGGAGTGAGAGTTTTAATTAATAAATGAAACATAATACAAAACAAGAAACACGAACGCACAGACAGGAAACAGAAATAATGACACTTGGGGAAGGAACCAAAGGGAGTGACATATATAGGAAGTGATGGAGTCCAGGTGAGTGATGACACGCAGGTGCGTGTAACGATGGTGACAGGTGTGCGCCATAACGGGAAGCCTGGTGACCTAGAGGCCGGAGAGGGACCACACATGACAGTGCGTGAGTTTCAAGTTTGGGGAAGATAAAAATACACCTTTATATTAAAAGCATTACATGCATAATCACATTTTCAGTCACTTTTTCTAATGGTGTTTTCCGCTAATGGACCATTTGTGCCTACAGCCTACTGCGCTTATAATGTGAAAAGAGAGCCTAATCGTTCATCAACATTTTAAGCTAAATGTTCTGATCTATTGTGTCAGTCACATTGTGTCAAAAAAGTTTTTGGATGCTAGTGGTTATATTGATTTGGAATCTGTCCCAGGCTATGTTTTGAATATTTATTTCTCTCATAGAATAGAATAGGTACATTTTTGTACTATGGGGGATAGTGGATTGACATAGGCTAGTGCTTTTGCTGTTCGTTAGGCCTACTAATTTTATTGGCTGACGAAAATACATGTGGACAGTTTTTCCAATTTCTTCAATATGCACCTCGGAATTGGATAACGACGTGTGCAGTTGCGTCCCCAATGTGTCTGTTTTCACTTGTAGCCTGTGTGAAAGACCTGATCACAAAACGAATATAACGAATATGAATTCGGAGGGCAGAAATTATTAAATATTAAAGCATTAGACCTCTCACTAAAGGCATCAGTCATGCAAAAGTTATACTTAAATCCAAACTGGTTCTCTAGTAAATTGGTAGGAATGTCTCATCCTACGTTCAAGAATGGCCTTTTTCCCTTTATTTAGATTACACCTGCTCACTTTTGGTTGTTTGAAAAGAAAATAATCTCCAAAATATCGTTATTTTTTAAACAAGCCTTAGAAAGTTGGTTGCAATTTCAGTTTAATCCACCTGAAAAGACAGAACAAATAATACAACAAATATTGTGGTTAAACTCAAATATACTAATTAATTTAAAAAACGTATCATTTTAGTGAAGATATCATAAATAGGACTGGTGAAGTTATGTTACACAGGCAGCTAACACAGACATATGGAAAGTCTGCTCTAGTCAAAATTACAACCAACTAATTGCAGCATTACCACAAAAATGGAAGAGGCAAGTAGAAAGGGAAAAAAGTAAGGAACTTGTATGTCGGCCCTATATTAAAAAACATAAAGAAAAGTGTGATAAATAAAAACATATACCAATTTCATTTAAGAACCAAAAAACTGACAGCTGTGCCATATAAATTGCAAAATAGCTGGGGAGAGATTTTCGATGTACCCATTCCATGAAACATGGTTTATGAATTGATACGCAAAACAACGCCGGATTCAAAACTTCAAATTTAAATTTAAATTATACAAAATTCTTGCAACCAATAGAATGTTATATATATGGGGGATACAATCTTCCCAGCTCTGCAGATTTTGCTGTGAGGAAGCAGAGTCATTAGATCATTTATTTTGGTATTGTCCATAGGTAGCTCGTTTTTGGTCACAAGTCCAGGAATGGGTGAAGAATTGCAACATTTGCCTTGAACTAACACTGCAGATAGCAATACTGGGTGATTTGAAAAGCCATAGTCAATTAAATAACTATTATGTTAGCAAAATGTTTATTTTTAATTTACAATCTGTAGAAGCTATGAGAATAGAAAGGTTCAGCACAGTTGAAAAATGTATGGCAAATATATATATACACAGACTTTTTTTAGAATATACCTTTATTCCCCGCAACCCCCCCATTGGAGTAAACTAATAAACAATAACACTTAGGCTTCTACCTTCAGTTTATACATCATATACACATTTATACCAAAGATATACCAAAGATATGGTGCAGACAATTACATTGACGGAAGCCACAATCTTTCTGCAATATTAAGCTGATCCTGTTAAGTGGAGAGACACAGGGGAACCCAAGAGCAGACTCAGATGAGGAAACAGGGATTAATGAACCAAAATATTTATTGTTACACAAGGAGATATGGAGTGCAGATCTGGGGTAGCTCAGATGAGTTGCAGAAAAAAACAGATGTAGAGACTGAGATTGGAGTTAGCTGAATAGAACAGGGTAAACAGGTCGAGGGGTATCCAAGGTAGTGGTGGTGAGTAAAATCCAGAGCAAGGTAGTTGGGTGGTAAGATGTGGAACGGGAGACAGGAGCCAGAGAGAGCGGTAAACTGCAATGAGAGGATAAACGTGTCAAGCAGCGTAACAGGATCTTGCATAATCATAAATGACTAGAATCATTAACTGACAGAGCAGAGATTACGATCTGGCAGAGTGGAAGTGGCAGGACTGAGTATTTGTAGAGGTCTTGATTATGGAACGAGTTGCAGCTGGTAGGGATCTGCTCTCACTCCAGCACACTTGTCTCCAACCACACAATCACACAGAGAGGGAGAGGGAATGAGAGATAGTGTACAGGGGGAGTAATTTCAGGTCAAGAAGACACCGGATGAACACCAGATGGTGTTGCAGGAGCAGATGTGACAGATCCACACCTTAAAAAAAAAAAGAACTGATCACATGATGGAGAGCCATGTAAGTGAGCGCGCAGTACTCAGGAGAGGGGCACGACGCAGCACTCCAGCCAAGAGCACAACGGCCATTGCTCGCAAAAGGCATGGATTTTTTTTAGGGTGGGTTACAGCTACACAAAGTGGATGCCGCCGTAAAATTTGAGTCATTGTCAAGTGCTGGTGTCAAATTGTGAATGAGAGACTGATGAAGAGTGTACAGCACAAAAAAACTAAGCAGAGCTCATGCCTCAAGTGACTTCTTTCAAATCATCATTAGAGTCGCATCATGCAGCCTTACAATGTCTTAAAAATCAAAACATATAGTCCAATGTTTGTAGAACAACTAAAGTTACATTGATAACTCTAAATTAAGCATATAGGAATACCTATTACTTTGTTAACCGCTCAAAAAGAACAGCCACAGGTGCGCACTCCCTCAAATCATTGAGAAAATATCCTTTATATTCTATTCAACTTTGTTCAATTGTATTCTTCATACTATAAAATAATTCCACGGAAATATAAGCAAATTGTGTCTGCTAAATGAACTAGTGTAGCCCACAGCCATTTGGCATAGACAGATCAGGACCTAACATAAGAACAACTCAGAAGAGTTGAACTGGGACATTTTCAGCTTCCAGGAATTGTGCACAGATCCTTGCATTATGGGGCCATGGATTTTCATGCACCCCTCATGTGTATCTTCCTATTCACACACATCCTGCACTACAGACAACTTCAATTTAAAAAATATGGTCAACAGTAATTATTGCCATCGTGATTAATCTAAGTCATGTGTCAAACTCATTCCACAGATGGCCGAGTATCTGTGGGTTTTTGCTTCTCCCTTGTACTTGACTGATGAATAAAGGTCACTAATTAGTAAGGAACTCCCCTCACCTGGTTGTCTAGGTCTTAACAACCTAGAGTCAATTGTCACACCGGTGAGTCAATCTAAGTTACATAACAAAGGAATCCACATCAAAATCCGTCAGTTTAAACTAGAGATAGCTGCATTGGATGCACCTCAATCCATAGTATCCGCGCTAAAAGGTGGCAGAGCTAGAGCGGTGTTTCTCAGACCATGAGACATCTAGAAAATCATGTCTGTAGCGGTAGCGTCGATGTGCCAACTTCTGTTTGGTAGCGTCTGAACCGTTTGGGCTACAAACTGACGGGACCCCACTGTGGAAAGGGGATTCTCACAAACATGATGGTGTTCTCCATTTTGCTCTACGATGATGTACCAGCTGCGGTTAAAAGAAAACAAATGGAAGTATGAAGGTAGTTTTGTGCCTACCCAAAAAAAGGGTTAAATATGTGTAAAATATATCTATATTTCCAGAGTTTTTTTATATCGCCCAGATTTAGGGCAGACACTTCAAACCCTTGTTTCTTCTGATTTATGTTTTTTATTGTCCGTTTTGCCACTTATTAATATGTTATTCAAGGTGTTTCTATGGCCTTTAGTAGTAAAGGCCAACATTTATTTAACAAAAATTGATACATAATGGGGTACTAAAATAAAAAATAAAATAGCTTAATGATCTATAGTATTACTATCTTAAATCAATTCCATTTCAGTTTAGCACCCTCCCTCCCCTAACATATTTGACTCCAAAAACCAGCAGACTCTAGGCCCTACATGGAATGAGTTTGTCACCGCTGATCTAAATCATTGGGAAAGTGGTTTGGCTTTTTGAGTGTGCCAGGTACCAAATGTGACAGCTGGATCTCCATCTCTATGAATGTTTTTGTGGCTTCCTTTTTTTTGTGTGTAGACTGTGTTTATCACCGCTTGTCAAATGCCAATCAAGCCCAAGCACTCCCAGGCTGCTTACCAGAGTCTTGTCTCCACCAATCAATTTGCCTGTTAAAGTTTAGCACACGAAATCAGTGTGGGAAGGAGAAAGTCAGCCCTTCCTGCCGTGGAGCTATTTTGGGAACTATAGAAAGGGAGTGGAAAAGCACATCAGATATATTATATTTTAAACTATGAAGGAGGAAAGAGGGGGAGGGAGGAGAGAGAGCAGGCGAATGAAGGAGTGCGTATCATCTGACTTGCAGGTTAAGAATTACTACCAGTCCCTGGAGTGTAGGAGTGACTTCCCTAGCCACTTTAATAAACAGGAAGAGTGTGATTGCCCAGTCAGTGCTGCTGTCAGCGTGTTAACTAGACACACTGCTTTATCAGAGCTGGCCATTCATGATGAAACATCCAGCACTTTACCGTTACCGTAAAACTCTGTGTAATACAGGCCTGCACTGCAAGACCAGATCTGAAATAAGCATGCACTTGTATGATTGGTTCAGATTTTGTGCGGTCATCCTCCACAGACCTGATGAGAAACCATACATCAAATTAATGATGAATTCCATTTTAAAGATCATGAAAAGTAAAAAGCATGTTTTTCATTGAATTGGATGATATTTGAAGGAACTCAGATCAAAGTATGATGACCAAAGTATGAAAGATGACTGCTGCTTCTACATTGATGTTTGATCATTAAGTTACTGGTCCCCTCCCCCATGACAAACACTTGGATTCATTATTAACCTGTCTGGGCTAGGGGGCAGTATTTTCACGGCCGGATGAAAAACGTACCCAAATTAAACTGGTTACTACTCTGGCCCAGAAACTAGAATATGCATATTATTAGTAGATTTGGATAGAAACTCTGAAGTTTCTAAAACTGTTTGAATGGTGTCTGTGAGTGTAACAGACCTCATATGGCAGGCAAAATCATGAGAAAAATCCAAGCAGGAAGTGGAAAGTCTGAGAATTGTAGTCCTTCTTTTGATTCTCTATCGAAACTACAGTGTCTGTGGGGCACGTTGCACTTCCTAAGGCTTCCATTGGCTGTCAACAGCCTTCAGAAAGTGGTTTGAGCATTCTCCTGTCACTGGGCAGATAATAGGAGCTCAGTTACTGAGTGGTCTGCCTGGCAACAAAGGGATTGGATATGCGCGGTCAGACGAGCACGCTGTTCCTTCTTTTTCTCCTTGAATGAAAATGCTATTGGCCGGTTGGAATATTATCACAATTTTACGTTAAAAATACCATAAAGATTGATTTTAAACAACGTTTGACATGCTTCTAAGTACGGTAATGGAACATTTTGACTTTTCGTCTCTGGTTCTGAGCTCGCGCATTATGCCTTTGGATAAGTGATCTGTACGCACAAACAAAAGTGAGGTATTTGTACATAAATACGGATTATTTCGAACAAAAACAAAATTTGTTGTGGAAGTAGCAGTCCCGAGTGCATTCTGACGAAGATCAGCAAAGGTAAGAGAATATTTCTAATACTAATTCTGAGTTTAGGTTGCCGCGAACTTGGTGGGTGTCTCGCCGTGATGGCTGAGCTATTTACTCAGAAAATTGAAAAATGAGCTTTCTCCGTAAAGCTATTTTAAAATCTGACACAGCGGTTGCATCCAGGAGTAGTCCATCTATAATTCTTTAAATAATTGTTATATTTTTTGTCAACGTTTATGATGAGTATTTTTGTAAATTGATGTGCACATTCACCGGAAGCTTTGGTGGGAATACATTTTCTGAACATCATGCGCCAATGTAAAATGCTGTTTTTGGATATAAATATGAACTTTATCGTACAAAACATACATGTATTGTGTAACATGATGTCCTAGCAGTGTAATCTGATGAAGATCGTCAAAGGTTAGTGCTTCATTTAGCTGTGTTTTGGGTTTTTGTGACATATCCTTGCTTGGAAAATGGCTGTGTGGTAATTTTTGTCTATGTACTCTCCTAACATAATCTAATGTTTTGCTTTCGCTGTAAAGCCTTTTTGAAATCGGACAATGTGGTTACATTAAGGAGAAGATTTTAACTAAGGAGGAGAACGAGGCCATACTGACCAAGATGCATGCTGGTCATTTCGGAGTGAAGAGCAAGATTGCCAAAATCAACCTATGCTTCTTCTGACAGGGAATTGTCAAGGAGGTGGCCAGCTGGGCAAGTGAAATAACATTTTGTTTATCAATCACATCCTATTATATCTGAAATTATTATGATTTCAATGAATGTCATATCAGAGATCACACAATGTTTCAATTTGTCACTTTGTACTTAAAGGTCAGTACCCTGTCTAGCCTGCCAGAAGTTTGAGAGAGTGAAGACTGTGGCGCCGGAGTTGAATACTGTCAAAGTTGTTTCACCATGGCATATGATCGGTAAGTGTCCCAATTCAAATTTTGCTTGTTAAGTTATTTTGGAATGGTTACTTTATTTGACCACAGCAGAGTTCAATATTTCAGAATGTGTGTGTGTGTGTGTGTGTGTGTGTGTGTGTGTGTGTGTGTGTGTGTGTGTGTGTGTGTGTGTGTGTGTGTGTGTGTCAGTATCCTTACAAATATGAAAATCTGCATACTGTATGACACAGATACGGGTAAGAATAAAGTAATCTTCTCTCTAACATCGGACCCTTCACGAAATCCAGGAATGGTAACAGCTGGTGTCCGACAGCGATCGATCACTTTACCAAGTGGGCAATACCCATTAAGGTCAGTAAAGGAAGAGTCAGTGCTTAACTCTAAATTCCCTTCTGTAACCCATTAAAAATATTTTATTTTTGTATGATACCCATCAAGGACGAGACTGGCGAGGCCACTTCCAAGGCGATGGTGGACATCTTCTCCTGAGGTCATCTTGAGTGGCTGAGGTCATGAATGCCGGAACAAGGTACAGATGTTATAGGTTATATTCTGTCACCAATGGTTTGTTTTATACATTTTTTACAATCATTTTTATTTTTTTCATGGTACGTATTCAGATATATTTCAAAATCTTACACTGTCAATAGACATCACTTTCCTACCCCCTCCTCCAGGTTTGGTGAATGGACCAACCAGACCCTCAAGACTGCCATGGGCAAGCCCCTTGATTGGTACAAGGAAGGATGGGAGAACAACCTGAAGGTAATTCTCTTTGCACACAACAGCAGCATCCAGGCCTCCACCGAGTACGGACAGGAGTCGCAGCTGTTGACTGATGTAAACAATGCAATTGTACATACCATTATTGCATATACTGTAATCTTGCACATTTTTGATTGACTTAGTGTTTTGTTTTTTTATTGTTGTTTTTGTATAACGTATTTTCAGATCACTGAAACTCCACCTGATGTGGTAGACGTTGTCAAACCACATCAGAACACCTTCGAGGACCACCGTCAGGCACAGACAGAAGAATGAGGAGGTTTTTGACCAGGTAGAAATGATTTAATGTATATTCTGGCCCTCCAAGAGATATGTAAGAAATGTATTTGTAATATGAAATATATTTGCATTTATGTTATATATTTGCATCCTGTTATCAATCAAGGTGAGACTGAACAAGGACATGGCAAAGGAGAAACAGAAGGAGAGCTACCGGAGCAGAATCAAGAAGGGGCACAAGTACTACGACATCTGGCGAATGACTTGGTTTGGAAGAAGGACGCCCAACACCCAGATGTGGATCCACCTGATGTCCTCCATTACCAACCACCCTCCAACTTTTTATTACATCATCTACAGCTACTGTTGTCATAATCTACTAAAAAACATTTCTTATTCCTGTTCCTTTTAACTCTGCTCCTGTTCTCCTGGACCTAGGGGTTCTGCCTAACACCCAGATGTGGATCCACCTGATGTCCTCCATTACCAACCACTTTCCAACTTTTCATTACATCATCTACAGCTGCGGTTGTTGTCATGTTGTCATTATCTTCTAAGAAAGTTTTCTTGCTCTATCATACTGGGCACTGCAAACACTCAGAACAAAGAAGGGCAGCAGTGCTTGGACTTTGCAGTCTCCCTCTTCAAGTACTCCTTCCGAGACTGCCTGCCTGTTGAGACAGGCAGACACTCCCACCCACACAGCAACCACCTCCTCTATATTCCACACACCAGAATTCAGTATTTTAGTCTCATGGCCATGTGAGTGTACACAAAATCTCTACAAATAAATTAATGACACAACTGTACCAAAAACCATCAAATGTATGTATTCAAATCTTAAATATTGCCAGGCTGGTTTTGACAGCTGTTTCATAAGGTGTTCATTGTTATAAGTTGTAAGGTATCATTTAATGGTATTTATTTGTTCCACATTATTCATTGTTGTATCCTAGGACCTACAAAAGATACATATATATATACAACCACAAGGGTGTACTAATGAGCTATGCGAGATATACTTATTTTTAAATCATAATAGAAGACTGATATGATATTATTTCAGTGTAGATAATGGAAGGGCAGGTTATAATAAAAGCATGACAGACAGATAAACGTGGGTATGAATCAAATGGATTTGCATATGAATGGAGTGGAAATTAGCTGACTTCGTTATCTGTAAGGTAAGTAACTTTAATGTGTCAAGCAGATTACATTTTCTGAAATGTAGCAATGTTTAAGACATGGATTTCATGTTGTAATGTTAACAAGGTACCCAAAAGTAGTGAGAATTAATATTTTCATTTTATTAGCTAAAGAAAACTTGTTTCAACAGCAACATTGTCACGAAGATCAGCCTTGTTTGCATAGCGATGATGAAAGGAACGTCATTTAGACTGTAATGATCTCCAAAATTCTAATCATTAGGTCATCACACCGTTGATATAGCAACGGACGCTAATAGTTTATCAAATCCCATTTTGACGCAGAGGGCGACACTATTTGGCCAGGGGGACATTATTTGGCATGACAGGCCCACCCCGCTCTCCCTTCGGCAAATCAGATCACGACTCCAATTTGCTCCTTCCTTCCTATAGGAAGAAACTCAAACAGAAACCAGTGCTAAAATCTGTTCAACGCTGGTCTGAGCAATCCGGGTTGCCTCTGAGAATAATATTGACGTATAAACAGACACAGTGACTGAGTTCATCAGGGGATGATGTTCCCACTGTGACTATTAAACCCTACCCATACCAAACAACCAAAACTGAAAGCGCGAACCACTGCATTTAACGATGGCAAGGTGACTGGAAATATGGTCTAATACAAACAGTGTAATTATTCCCTACGTAAGGCAATACAACAGGCAAAAAGTCAGTATAGGGACAAAGTGACGTTGCATTTCAGTGGCTCAGACACGAGACGTATGTGCAGAGCCTACAGACAATCACGGATTACAAAGGGAAAACCAGTCAAGTCACGGACACCGGCGTCTTGCTCCCGGACAAGCTAAACACCTCCTTCGCCTGCTTTGAGGATAATACAGTGCCAACGACGCGACTCGATCCCAAGGACTGTGGGCTCTCCTCCGTGGCCAACGTGAGTAAGACATTTAAGAGTGTTAACCCTCGCAAGGCTGCCGGCCCAGCAACAAACTAACATGGTCCAAGCCACACCAAGACAGTCTTGAAGAGTGCATGACCAAACCTATTCCCCCTCAGGAGACAGGCGTTGGGTTCGCAGATCCTCAAAAGGTTTTACAAATGCACCATCGAGAGCATCCTGACGGGTTGCATCACTGCCTGGTATGGCAACTGCTCGGCCTCCAACAGCATGGCACTACAGAGGGTAGTGCACACGGCCCAGTACATCACTGGGCCAAGCTTCCTGCCATCCTGGACCTCTATACCAGGTGGTGTCAGAGGAAGGCCCTAAAAATTGTCAAAGACTCCAGCCACCCACATCATATACTGTTCTCTCTGCTACCGCACGGCAAGCGGTACCGGAGCGCCAAGTCTAGGTCCAAGAGGCTTCTAATCAAATAACTACCCAGACTATTTGCATTGCCCCCCCTTCTACGCTGCTGCTAATCTCTGTTATTATCTATAAAAAAAATAGTAACTTTAATAACTCAACCTACATGTGGCTCAGTTGGTAGAGCATGGTGTTTGCAATGCCAGCATGGTGTGTGCAACGCCAGGGTTGTGGGTTCAATTCCCACGGGGGGACAGTATGAAGAAAAAAAATGCATGAAACGTGTGTATTCACTACTGTAAGTCGCTCTGGATAAGAGCGTCTGCTAAATGACTAAAATGTAAAATGTACATTCTACCTCAATTACCTCGACACCGGTGCCCCTGCACATTGACTGTACTGGTACCTCCTGTATATAGCCCCGCTATTGTTATTTACTGCTGCTCTTTAATTATTTGTTATTCTTATCTCTTACTTTTTTGTTTATCTTCTTAAAACTGCATTGTTGGTTAATTAAGGGCTGTTGTATTCGGCGCATGTGACAAATAAAACACAAACCGGTGTGCCTGGCACCTACTACCATACCCTGTTCAAAGGCACTTAAATCTTTTGTCTTTCCCATTCACCCTCTGAATGGCAGACATACATAATCCATGTCTCAATTGTCTCAAAGCTTAAAAATCATTATTTAACCTGTCTCCTCTCCTTCATCTACATGGATTGAAGTGTATTTAACAAGTGACATCAATAAGGGATCATAGCTTTCATCTGGATTCACCTGGTGAGTCTATGTCATGGAAATAGCAGGTGTTCATAATGTTTTGTACAGTCAGTGTATACTATCATCTTAAATTGACATGTTGAATAATTTTGCCATTTAAATTATTATATATTGCACTAATTTCCCTAATGTGGACAGTTTGTGTTAATACCTTACACAAGCTTGTATTTTCACCCCATAAAATTGAGTGGAATTACACACTTTTTTTTATCTCAGATTGTTTTATTTTAGTATAACATTTTATAGTCATCATAATGACCTCTGATTGGTTGCTTAAAACAGATCAATATCTTTGGTTTTGTACTCTTCATTTTGTCAAAGGTGTTTGAGATGGCCACACTGTTTTTCACAGAAACATTTTGCACAACACAGTCCTTATAAAATGATGTCCTGAATGTGACCAGTTTATTTTTGGATGCAATGTTCAGACATTCACAGAAGCAGCGACAGCATAACACAATCATCCAAACCGGAAAATGTAGGCTGCATTAGTCCTAGCGCTAAGTGAGGAAAGATTGACATAACACAAGCGGTCATATTTAGCTAACTCTCGACTAAAACAAACCACAATAGGAATTAGCTAACAGCAATTACTATTTACAAGTCATCACATCACGGGTGAGCTCACCATTGTTTGAAATAATTGAGTAAAACACTAAAAATCTAAAGTAATCCGATGATGAGTAGTTTGTGCGCCATATTTGTTTTTTAGTGTCAACTAAAGATAATAAGAGGAGACAAGAAGAGTTTGGTCTGTTCGCATTATGCATGTTGTGTCGTGTACGATCATTCACTTTCCTTCATTCACTTGAGGAAGTTTATTCGAAAGAAGAGTGAACCATTCCTTCACCTAATTATAAAAATGTTGGTCTGACAGACGTTTACATGACACCCAGAAGGCATTGTATAATGTCAACAAACATGGTGCCACACATAGCTGGCTAAAATAGCTTAGCATCAGTACAACTTTCAAAACAGTTTTTTACACACATCATAGGTGTCCATTACAATCTATGCAATAATTGGAATGCATGATTTGTGACCAATACTTGAAAACATGTGAATAAAACTGTAAATACATTATGCTCGATACAGTGCATATGGTATGCTACAGTAGAAACGATAACACAATATACAGAAAATAAGGCACTTAATTTGATAGGAACAGACACGTCCAAATTTATTTTTTGTAAGGAAAACAACAATGAAGGCAATGCCAGCCTCAGCCAGAAAATGTGCCACAGGGAAAAGGTATGTGAAAATGTCTGCATACTTGATCTGAAACACTGGGGAAGTACTTAGGCTCTCCTCAAAAAGAGAAGTGTGTCCGGCTCAGTAAAGACTCAAACATAAATTGTCCGCAACAGTGAAATGGGCTACTTCTATGTGAATTAATGAGGAGGCAGACCATACCTCAATTGAAACTGTTTTTCAAAAATAAAACTTGTTAGGAAATCATTTGAAATTGACATGTTGAAACATAGCCTATAGATAATTAGCAGGCAGCTATAGGGTTAACTATCCTGTGGTGTAACAATCACATTTTGGAACAGTGAGTGCATTCTGACATCACGTGCATAAAACAACTCACGTTTGGGCAACCGTTAGAGGTATTTGGAACTCACACGTGAAAATGTTAAGGTTTTGTATACTCAGTGTAGGAACAAGGTTACACAGGTTACCTATCACATAGGTTACCAATTACACAGGTTACCTATTTCACAGGCCCTAACACGTGGCAGGGGCTACAGTCCATTGCGGATTACAAAGGAAAAAGCTGATTAAACATCATGATCATTACACAGGTACACCTTGTGCTGGGGACAATTAAAGGCCACACTAAAATGTGACACAACACAATGCCACCGATATATGAAGTTATGAGGGAGCATGCTGACGCAGGAATTTACACCAGAGCTGTTGCCAGAGAATTGATTGTTAATTTCTCTACCGTAAGTCGTTTTAGAGAATTTGGCAGTACGTCCAATCGGCCTCACAATTGCAGACCAAGTGTAAAAAAGCCAGCCCAGGATTTCCACATCCAGCTTCTTCACCTGCGGGATTGTTTGAGACTAGCCACCTGGACAGCTGATGAAACTGGGTTTGCACAACCGAAGAATCTCTGCTCAAACTGTCAGAAACTGTCTCAGAGAAGCTCATCTTAGTGCAAGGTGTCTTCACCGGGGTTTTAACATGACTGCAGTTTGGCGTTGTAACCGACTTCAGTGGGCAAATGCTCACCTTCAATGGCCACTGGCATGCTGGGGAAGCGTACTCTTCACAGATGAATACCGGTTTCAACTGTACCAGGCAGATGGCAGACAGCGTGTATGGCGTCTTGTGGGCGGAGAGTTTGCTGATGTCAAGTGCCGTTTGGTGGCAGTAGGATTATGGTATGGGCAGGCATAAACTATGGAAAACTAACACAAATTATTAAATTTGAATGCACAGAGATACCGTGACGAGATCCTGAGGCCCATTATCATGCTATTCATCCTCCTTCATCATCTCATGTTTCAGCCTGATAATGCACGGCCGCATATCGCAAGGATATGTACAATATTTCTTGCAGCTGAAAATGTCACTGACATACTCACGAAACATGTCACCCATTGAGCATGTTTGGGATGCTCTGACAGTTTTGAGGGACAGCGTGTTCCAGTTCCCACCAATATCCAGCAACTTCACACAGCCATTGACGAGGAGTGAGACAACATTCCACAGGCCACAATCAACAGCCTGATCAACTCTATGTGAAGGAGATGTGTTACGCTGCATGAGGCAAATGGTGGTCACACCAGATATTGACTGGTTTTCTGATACACGCTGATACCTGTTATTTACATTTACATTTAAGTCATTTAGCAGACGCTCTTATCCAGAGTGACTTACAAATTGGTGCATTCACCTTATGATATCCAGTGGAACAACCACTTTACAATAGTGCATCTAAATCTTTTTTTGGGGGGGTTAGAAGGATTACTTTATCCTATCCTAGGTATTCCTTAAAGAGGTGGGGTTTCAGGTGTCTCCGGAAGGTGGTGATTGACTCCGCTGTCCTGGCATCGTGAGGGAGCTTGTTCCACCATAGGGGTGCCAGAGCAGCGAACAGTTTTGACTGGGCTGAGCGGGAACTGTGCTTCCTCAGAGGTAGGGGGGCCAGCAGGCCAGAGGTGGATGAGCGCAGTGCCCTCGTTTGGGTGTAGGGACTGTTCAGAGCCTGAAGGTACGGAGGTGCCGTTCCCCTCACGGCTCCATAGGCAAGCACCATGGTCTTGTAGCGGATGCGAGGTTCAACTGGAAGCCAGTGGAGAGAGCGGAGGAGCGGGGTGATTTAAGGTATCTGTGACCAACAGATGCATATCTGTATTCCCAGTCATATGAAAACTATAGATTAGGTGCTAATTCATGGGTGTGAATACTTATGTGGATGGGATATTTCTGTATTTCGTTTTCAATACAATTGCGAAACTGTATTGTGGTATTGTGTGTAGATGGGTGAGAGAAAAAAACGATTTAATCCATTTTGAATTCAGGCTGTAACACATCAAAATGTGGAATAAGTCAAGGGGTATGAATACTTTCTGAAGGCACTGTATTTCAAGCTCTGTGAAGTTGTTGGGGAAGAGCAATTTGTAGGACTTTTTTCATGCAGATTTAAGTCAAAACTATAACTAGGCCACTCAGGAGTGTAAAAAAGACTGATGCAGGTTTTCCTCTAGGATTTTGCCTGTGCTCAGCTCCATTATGTTCAAGCATACCCATAGCATGATGCAGCCACCACCATGCTTGCAATTATGGAGCCAGTTACTAAGTGATGTGTTGGATTTACCCCAAACATAACTTTGCATTTAGACCAAAAGTGTATTCCTTAGCTTTTTTTCAGTATTACTTTAGTGCCTTGTTGCATACAGGATGCATGTTGTGGAATATTTTTATTTTGTATAGGCGTCCTTCTTTTCACTCTGTCATTTAGGTCATTATTGTGGAGTAACTACAATGTTGTTGATCCATCGTCAGTTTTATTCCATCAAAGCCATTAAACTCTAGATGTTTTAAAATCAGTATTGGTCGTATGGGTACACCCCTGAGCAGTTTCATTCCTGTCCTGCAGCTCGGTTAGGAAGAACAACTATATCTTTGTTGCATCTGGGGGGTTTGATACATCGTCCACAGCCTAATTATTAACTTTACCATCCTTAAAGCTGGAATCAGCATTAGTTGAAACAGCGCCACTGGTTGCCCCATGCACATTTGTTTTTGTTTTGTTTATGAACGGAAGAGAAGAGCATCCACTATATTGTAAAAAAAGAACATACTATGCTGTCCTTTTGCAATGATGTCTTAGTGAAAACACTGTGTTTGTTGTTTAAAGTAACAACTTTGTTGTTGTAATATCACTAATGCACGTGACAGTTTCTGTCACGATTCCCACCGACGGTGGCGCCCCCTCCTGCTCGGGTGGCGCTCGGCGGTCGTCGTCACCGGCCTATTAGCTACCACTGATTCCCTTTTTTGGTTTTCCCTTTTTTTGGTTTTGTGCACCTGTGTTTAGTGTGGTTAATTAGCGGGGCTATTTATGATTCGCCTGCGTTTCCGGTGGTGCTGGGGGTCCCCTGGCTGGCTGGTCACAATCCCCGTATTTCATGGAAACAGGGGGTTCTCCAGGGGTGGTCAGAGGAGTGTTCAGGGAGGTGTCTAGGAGTTTCCATAGGTGCCACGTCGGTGGAGAGTCCAGACCAGGTGTCCCCCGTGCGCATTCCCCCTGAGTACGCCGATTTGGCGATCGCCTTCTGTAAAAAGAGGGCGACTAAATTACCACCCCATCGACAGGGGGATTGTGCAATAGACCTCCAGGTTAACGCTGCGCTTCCCAAGAGTCACGTGTACCCCTTGTCACAGGAGGAGACAGCGGCTATGGAGACATATGTCACTGAATCCCTGGGACAGGGGTACATTCGGCCCTCCATCTCACCCGCCTCCTCGAGTTTCTTTTTTGTGAAGAAAAAGGAGGGAGGTCTGCGTCCGTGCATTGATTACAGAGGTCTAAATGCTATCACGGTGGGGTTTAGTTACCCACTACCTCTCATCGCTACGGCGGTGGAATCCTTTCACGGAGCAAAGTTCTTCACAAAACTGGATCTTAGGAGCGCGTATAACCTGGTGCGTATCAAGAAGGGAGACGAGTGGAAAACCGCCTTTAGTACCACATCGGGCCATTATGAGTACCTCGTCATGCCGTATGGGTTGAAAAACGCTCCAGCCGTCTTTCAATCCTTTGTTGACGAGATTCTCAGGGACCTGCACGGGCAGGGCGTGATAGTCTATATCGATGACATTCTGATATATTCCGCCACCCGCTCCGCGCATGTGTCCCTGGTGCGCAAGGTGCTTGGTAGACTGCTGGAGCATGACCTATACGTTAAGGCTCAGAAGTGTGTGTTTTCCAAACGAGCCGTTTCCTTTCTGGGTTATCGCATTTCCACCACGGGGGTGGTGATGGAGTGTGACCGCGTTAAGGCCGTGCGTAATTGGCCGACTCCAACCACGGTGAAGGAGGTGCAGCGGTTCTTAGGTTTTGCCAATTACTACCGGAGGTTTATCCGGGGTTTTGGCCAGGTAGCGGCTCCCATTACCTCACTGCTGAAGGGGGGGCCGGTGCGTTTGCGATGGTCGACGGAGGCGGAAGGAGCCTTCAAGAAGTTGAAGACCCTGTTCACCGACGCACCCGTGTTGGCGCACCCGGACCCGTCTCTAGCATTCATAGTGGAGGTGGATGCATCCGAGGCTGGGGTGGGTGCCGTGCTATCACAGCGCTCGGGTACGCCATCGAAACTCCGCCCCTGTGCTTTCTTTTCGAAGAAGCTCAGTTCGGCGGAGCGTAACTATGATGTGGGGGACAGGGAGTTGCTAGCGGTGGTAAAAACTTTGAGGGTGTGGCGGCACTGGCTTGAGGGGGCTAAACACCCCTTTCGCATCTGGACCGACCACCGAAACCTGGAGTACATCCGGGCAGCGAGGAGACTGAATCCGCGTCAGGCAAGGTGGGCCATGTTCTTCGCCCGGTTTAGGTTCACTATCTCCTATAGACCGGGTTCCCTTAACACTAGAGCCGACGCGCTGTCCCGTCTCTATGACACGGAGGACCGGCCCATCGATCCAACTCCCATCATTCCAGCGTCTAGGCTGGTGGCACCGGTGGTATGGGAGGTGGACGCGGACATCGAGCGGGCATTAGTGTTGGAACCTGCGCCTGCTCAGGTTCCCGTGGGTCGCATGTATGTGCCGCTCGGTGTTCGTGATCGTTTGATTCGATGGGCGCACACGCTACCTACAGCGGGTCATCCTGGTGTGGCGAGGACAGTGCGGAGTCTCAGGGGGAAGTACTGGTGGCCCACCTTGGCTAAGGACGTGAGGTCCTATGTCTCTTCCTGTTCGGTGTGCGCTCAGAGTAAGGCTCCTAGGCATCTACCGAGAGGGAAGTTACAGCCCCTCCCCGTTCCACAACGGCCATGGTCGCACCTGTCTATAGATTTCTTGACAGATCTTCCCCCCTCTCAGGGGAACACTGCGATTCTGGTGGTTGTGGATCGGTTCTCTAAGTCCTGCCGTCTCCTCCCATTGCCCGGTCTCCCTACGGCCCTGCAGACTGCGGAGGCCCTATTTACCCACGTCTTCCGGCACTACGGGGTGCCGGAGGACATTGTCTCTGATCGAGGTTCCCAGTTCACATCCAGGGTCTGGAGGGCGTTTATGGAGCGGCTGGGGGTCTCGGTCAGTTTGACCTCCGGTTTTCACCCCGAGAGCAATGGGCAGGCGAAGAGAGTGAACCAGGAGGTGGGCAGGTTTCTGAGGTCGTATTGCCAGGACCGGCCAGGGGAGTGGGCGAGGTACATTCCCTGGGCTGAGTTAGCCCAGAACTCACTTCGCCACTCCTCTACTAACATGTCACCCTTTCAGTGTGTTTTGGGTTACCAGCCGGTCCTGGCACCATGGCACCGGAGTCAGACCGAGGCTCCTGCGGTGGAGGACTGGGTACAGCACTCCAAGGAGACCTGGAGAGCCGTCCAGGACTCCCTAAAGGAGGCCAGTGGACGGCAGAAGAGGAGTGCTGACAGCCACCGCAGTGAGGCACCCGTGTTCGTACCGGGAGACAGGGTCTGGCTCTCGACCCGGAACCTGCCCCTCCGCGTGCCCTGCCGGAAGCTGGGGCCGCAGTGTGTGGGGCCCTTTAAAGTCCTGAGGAGGATAAACGAGGTGTGTTATCGGTTACAACTCCCTTCCTATTACCGTATTAACCCCTCGTTTCATGTGTCTCTCCTCAGGCCGGTGGTAGCTGGTCCCCTGCAGGAAGGTGAGGTGCTGGAGGTCCCTCCACCCCCTCTGGACATCGGGGGGTCCCCGGCGTACAGCGTACGGGCCATTCTGGACTCGAGACGCCGGGCGAGGGGCCTGCAGTACCTCGTGGACTGGGAGGGGTACGGCCCGGAGGAGAGGTGCTGGGTACCGGCGGAGGACGTCTTTGACCCATCCATGTTGAAGGATTTCCATCGCCTCCGTCCGGATCGCCCTGCGCCTCGCCCTCCGGGTCGTCCTCGAGGCCGGTGTAGGCGCACTGCGGGAGCCGCGCGTCAGGAGGGGGGTACTGTCACGATTCCCACCGACGGTGGCGCCCCCTCCTGCTCGGGTGGCGCTCGGCGGTTGTCGTCACCGGCCTATTAGCTACCACTGATTCCCTTTTTTGGTTTTCCCTTTTTTTGGTTTTGTGCAACTGTGTTTAGTGTGGTTAATTAGCGGGGCTATTTATGTTAGCTGGTCCGCTTCCGTGTTGTGCGGGATTATTTCTATGTTGACGGTTCATGTTCGTGTCGGCGCTATTTTACGCCGTGTGTACTTTCTCCCCTGTGTTTGGGAATATTTTGTTTCAGTAGTGAGTCTACATTAAATACGCCACTACCCTGTGCTCGCTGCTTCCTGTGCCTCATTCCTTCACCACGACTGCCAATCCGTTACAGTTTCACAGCTTTAAAGAGATATTTGGTGTCTGATTTGTTACTGTTACCCATCTTCCAATCACTCAGTTTAGCCCCACAGTTTAAGAAAAAATTATGCATGTTATTTTGGCATTAATACGTGTCACATGTCAGTTTGCAAACAATGTAAAAAATAATAAATAGCATTGTGTTAATACAGCCGAATACAAACATGGTCTCTTTTTTTGTTTTCTTGAGTAAGGCAGCTCCAAAATGTAGGTATTTCAGCCTAGCTCAGTGCTTTCTGTGGTGGTGGGGCAAGCCAGCAGAAAATACATTGCGCTGTGAATGGCTCAGTGTTCTGTCACTCATGGGGACTTTACATCACTGTCAAGTGTAAGAGGAGACATTGAACATTCTAGCCCTTCGGCTGCTGCCATAGAATTACCAATCCAAGAAGGCTCAAGGTCATTGGCCACAGGTAAAATGACATCAAATCACATTATATGAACAGTAGCTTTGATTGTAATGATCATGTCAACATAATACTTTAACAATCATAGCTAGCAGTCATCATCATCAATCAAGTCGACAATCACATGCAAATTTATCCTTGTCTTATGAAGAGAAATTATAGATTAAACGTATTGGTGCTCATTGGCCGTTGGACATAAACATTACACAACAAGTAGGAAATTGCAAATTCAACGAGTGGTTTCGAAGGAAACAGTGACAGTGGCTGTGTGGTCCCAAATATGGGATTAAGGGGCTCTTTTCCAAGATTAAAATTATAAACATTCAACATTGGCCATGCTGTCAATGAAGCATGATTGTGCTGCACTCTAAACAACTGTTAACTCGGAGTACCTCCGCGCCACCTTCCTGTTCAAGTGAGCCGAGCAGAACAATGTGTGTCCAGAAATGTACTGTATGCTGCTTCATAAATTATGTAATATGCCTGGGAAATATGTATACTGTAGCTAAGAAAGTAATACTAAGTGTATGTTGTGTAGTAAGATGTTAGTAGCCCATGTGCCTCACCCTAATAATATGGTCTATTTACCCCTCTTAATTTCGCCTACTGTTCTGACTGTTCTCCTGTAGCCTATAACCTGTTTTAGAGAAAGGTAATCATTGAATATTGTAAGAGCTTTCATTGTCTGCTAATATGCCCCCTTTATTTATCCTACGGTTCTAACTTGGTGTACAGGAAGAGCACTGTAAGAACTGCCCATGTTCTGAATTCTGTCACTGTACATTTCAAAAGTGCTAAACAAGTAGTTATATTGACTAACGTTACGTCTATCCTAGCTCACTCATTATCTTAATCAAAATTACGGATTTCCTCTTATCCGCTTGTCATCCCCTTATGCCATAGTTTGTACATCTCAATTGTCAGTAGAAACCACATTTGTTTAAGCAAGTCAGCAATATCAGCTATGTTTTTTTTTTAAGGCAGTAAATGAGGCTGAATGAACTGTTTTGCTGCCAGACAAGGCTCCGCTGATAGCCAGGTTTATCAGTGGTAAGATGTTGGGACAGCTTTATGTAGGCCCTAACAATATGTGGGCATCGTTTTTCACCGTTATAGTGCAATTAATGTATTGTTTATTGTTGTGTTGTGCAGTGGCTTTTCTGTTAGTTTAAGCTAGAGATATCTGGGGTTTTTTGCATTGGATGCATCTCAATCCACCACATCCGCCAGTGTCGCACTTCCACATCCGCGGTGAAAGGTGGCAGAGCTAGAGCAAGGACAGAAACCACCCTAACCACTGCCTGTTCACCCCGCTAACATCCAGAAGGCGAGGTCAGTACAGGTGCATCAAAGCTGGAACCGAGAGACTGAAAAACAGCTTCTATCTCAAGGCCATCAGACTGTTAAACAGCCATCACTAACACTGAGTGGCTGCTGCCAACATACTGACTCAACTCATGCCACTTTAATAATGGGAAAATTTATGTACTCAATTTATCACTTGCCACTTTATATTATTTATATTAGGTAATGTTTACACAACCTACATTACTCATCTCATATGTATATACTGTACGCTATACCATCTACTGCATCTTGCCATCTTGATGTATTAGATGTATCACTAGCCACTTTAAACAATGCCACTTTATATAATGTTTTCATAACCTACATTACTCATCTCATATGTATATACTGTACGCTATACCATCTACTGCATCTTGCCATCTTGATGTAATGTATCACTAGCCACTTTAAACAATGCCACTTTATATAATGTTATGATGTTTTCATAACCTACATTACTCATCTCATATGTACATACTGTACTCTATGCCATCTTGATGTAATGTATCACTAGCCACCTTAAACAACGCCGCTTTATATGTTTTCATACCCTACAATACTCATCTCATATGTATATACTGTACTCCATACCATCTATTACATCTTGCCTACGCCGTTTGGCCATCACTCATTTATATACACTGCTCAAAAAAATAAAGGGAACACTTAAACAACACAATGTAACTCCAAATCAATCACACTTCTGTGAAATCAAACTGTCCACTTAGGAAGCAACACTGATTGACAATACATTTCACATGCTGTTGTGCAAATGGAATAGACAACAGGTGGAAATTATAGGCAATTAGCAAGACACCCCCAATAAAGGAGTGGTTCTGCAGGTGGGGAGCACAGACCACTTCTCAGTTCCTATGCTTCCTGGCTGATGTTTTGGTCACTTTTGAATGCTGGCGGTGCTTTCACTCTAGTGGTAGCATGAGACGGAGTCTACAACCCACACAAGTGGCTCAGGTAGTGCAGCTCATCCAGGATGGCACATCACTGCGAGCTGTGGCAAGAAGGTTTGCTGTGTCTGTCAGCGTAGTGTCCAGAGCATGGAGGCGCTACCAGGAGACAGGCCAGTACATCAGGAGACATGGAGGAGGCCGTAGGAGGGCAACAACCCAGCAGCAGGACCGCTACCTCCGCCTTTGTGCAAGGAGGAGCAGGAGAAGCACTGCCAGAGCCCTGCAAAATGACCTCCAGCAGGCCACAAATGTGCATGTGTCTGCTCAAACGGTCAGAAACAGACTCCATGAGGGTGGTATGAGGACCCGACGTCCACAGGTGGGGGTTGTGCTTACAGCCCAACACCGTGCAGGACATTTGGCATTTGCCAGAGAACACCAAGATTGGCAAATTCGCCACTGGCGCCCTGTGCTCTTCACAGATGAAAGCAGGTTCACACTGAGCACGTGACAGACGTGACAGAGTCTGGAGACGCCGTGGAGAACGTTCTGCTGCCTGTAACATCCTCCAGCATGACCGGTTTGGAGGTGGGTCAGTCATGGTGTGGGGTGGCATTTCTTTGGGGGGCCGCAAAGCCCTCCATTTGATCGCCAGAGGTAGCCTGACTGCCATTAGGTACCGAGATGAGATCCTCAGACCCCTTGTGAGACCATATGCTGGTGCGGTTGGCACTGGGTTCCTCCTAATGCAAGACAATGCTAGACCTCATGTGGCTGGAGTGTGTCAGCAGTTCCTGCAAGAGGAAGGCATTGATGCTATGGACTGGCCCGCCCGTTCCCCAGACCTGAATCCAATTGAGCACATCTGGGACATCGTGTCTCGCTCCATCCACCAACGCCACGTTGCACCACAGACTGTCCAGGAGTTGGTGGATGCTTTAGTCCAGGTCTGGGAGGAGATCCCTCAAGAGACCATCCGCCACCTCATCAGGAGCATGCCCAGGCGTTGTAGGGAGGTCATACAGGCACGTGGAGGCCACACACACTACTGAGCCTCATTTTGACTTGTTTTAAGGACATTACATCAAAGTTGGATCAGCCTGTAGTGTGGTTTTCCACTTTAATTTTGAGTGTGACTCCAAATCCAGACCTCCATGGGTTGATAAATTGGATTTCCATTGATTATTTTTGTGTGATTTTGTTGTCAGCACATTCAACTATGTAAAGAAAAAAAGTATTTAATAAGATTATTTCTTTCATTCAGATCTAGGATGTGTTGTTTAAGTGTTCCCTTTATTTTTTTGAGCAGTATATTTTTATGTACATATTCGTATTCATTCCTTTACACTTGTATGTATAAGGTAGTTGTTGTAGAATTGGTAGATTACTTGTTAGATATTACTGCATGGTCGGAACTAGAAGCACAAGCATTTCGCTACACTTGCATTAACAGCTGCTAACCATGTGTATGTGACAAATACATTTGATTTGATTTGATTTGTTTGTTGGACCATGAGACATAACAAAAATCGGTCTTCTCACAAAAACATCTGTAGCGTCCGGACGGTTTGACCTACAAACTATTATGACCACTCTATGGAAAGGGAGACACACATTATGCTCAAGAGACTCGTCTGAAGTCGGTGCCGTCGATATACCAACTTCTGTTTGGTAGCGTCCAAACTCTTTGGGCTACAAATTAATTAACAGGCAAAGGGGAGATTCTCATGAACACGATGGTGTTCTCCATTCTGCTCTACGACCCCCACAAGTGTCACGGGACTCGTCTGAAGTACCGGTTTTAAAAAACAAATGGAAGTATGAAGGTAAATTTGTGCCTACCCCAAAAAAACGGGTTAAATATGCGTAAAAAAAACATTTCCAGAGATTTTGTTATATCTCTTAGATTTAGATTTTCTTATTTTTTGGCTGTCCTTTTTACCTTTTATGAATTTGTATTTCAATGCATTTCTACGGGCTTTATTAGTAAAGGCCAAAATCAATATTTAATCAAATATGTTCTATATATTTTTTTTTATATCTAAAGGGGTCCTAAAATTCAAAATCAAATATTTAAATGATCCATAGTATGACCAACTAAAAACAATTCCATATGTCAGGCTAGCATGGGGAAAGAATATGGTTTTGGAGGTTAACATAGGCTTAGGAGATGTTATCATTTTTATTCTATGAGATAATAGTAGTCAGTTAACAAGACCTTTATGAATTATGAAAAGTTTGAGTTTATTTATTATTACTTAAAATTCAAAATTCACAAAAGTGACGTTAGCTGATGAAGATTATCTCATAAAACAAAACATATAAGGCACGGTTGTCGTAAGAACGGGACCAAGGTAAAGCGGATGTTGAGTTCCACATATTTATTACAAAGGGAAACTTTAAGCAAAAACAATAAATCACTAAATGAACAACGAAACGTGACTACGTGGTGCACATGCACAAACACAAAACAATATCCCATAAACACAGGTGGGAAAAATAGCTACTTAAATATGATCCCCAATTAGAGACAACAATTACTAGCTGCCTCTAATTGGGAACCATACAAAACACCAACACAGAAAATAAAACTAGAACACAACATAGACATTTTAAACTAGAATACCCCATAGTCACGCCCTGACCATAGAGAAACAAGGGCTCTCTATGGTCAGGGCGTGACAGTATCCCCCTCCAAAGGTGTGGACTCCGACCGCAAAACCTGAAACCAAATGGGGAGTGTAGGGGGGGTGATTAGTGTCGGTGGCGGCTCCGGTGTAGGTCGTAGCCCCCGTCCAGACCCCGGATCCGGCCATCGCGCCGGGCTGAACGCCGTGCCTGGACTGGGCATTGGCACAAAGAAGGGCTCTGGCCATGGAGCTGGGTTGGACGCCGTGCCTGGACTGGGCACCGGCGTAGAAGAAGGCTCCGGCCATGGAGCGAGACTGGACACCATTCCTGGACTGTGCACCGGCGCAGAAGAAGGCTCTGGCCCTGGAGCTGGACTGGACGCCGTGCCTGGACTCTCCGGACCGTTGACCATCGCCGGAGGTTCCGGACCGCTGACCGTCGCTGGAGGTTCCGGACCGTGGACCGTCGCCGGAAGCTCTGGACCGTGAACCATCGCCGGAAGCTCTGGACCATGAATCGTCGCCGGAAGCTCTGGACCGTGAACCGTCGCCGGAAGCTCTGGACTGTGAATGCGCACTGGAGGCCTAGTGCATGGAGCTGGTACAGGTGGCACCGGACTGGTAACACGCATCTCAGGGCGAGTGCGAGGAGCAGGCACAGGACGTACCGGACTGGGGAGGCGCACTGGAAGCCTGATGCATGGGGCCGGCACAGGTTACACCGGACTGGTGACACGCCCTTCAGGGGGAGTGCGAGGAGCAGGCACAGGACGTACCGGACTGGGGACACGCACTTCAGGGCAAGTGCGAGGAGGAGAAACAGGATGCAGGATGTACCGGACTGGGGAGGCACACTGGAGGCCTGATGCGTGGGGCCGGTAAAGGTTGCACCGGACTGGTGACACGCTCTTCAGGGCGAGTGCGGGGAGCAGGCACATGACGTACCGGACTGGGGACACACACTTCAGGGCGAGTGCGAGGAGGAGACACAGGACGTACCGAACTGGGCAGGCGCACTGGAGGCCAGAAGCGTGGAGCTGGTCCAGGTTGCACCAGACTGCTAACCGGATCCTCTGGTCAGATGTTGAGCAGAACACACTTGCACAACATCTCTCTCATCTCTCTCTCTCCCAACTTCCCAATTGCCTCCCTGATGGTCTCTGGCTCTTCAGGGCGAGTGCAGAGAGCAGGCACAGGACGTACCGGGCTGGAGAGCCGCACTGGAGATCTGATATGTGGAGCCGGCACAGGTTTCACCGGACTGATGACACGCTCTTCCAAATGCCTGCGTTGCCGCATACTCCTAGCTAACTCCATTCTCCGGTATCCTTCCTCATACTGTTCCATCGATTCCCAGGCGGGCTATGGCACTCTCCTTGGGTCGACCGACCACTTTTCTATCGCTTCCCTGGCGATCTCTGGCTCCTCCCTCTGCTCAGCCACCAGCTCCATGTGCCCCCTCCGTAAAAATCTTGGGGTTTCTGTGGCCGCGGTCCCCAGTGTCGTCGCTGTCCCCCTATGCTCCTTGGCGACTCCCGCCAAGGAAGGGTCTTGTGTTCTCTCATGTCCTCCCAAGTCCAAATCTCCCTTACCTCATTTTCACGCTGCTTGGTCCTTTGTTGGTGGGATATTCTGTCACTGTTGTCGTAAGAACGGGATCAAGGCGCAGTGGATGTTGAGTTCCACATATTTATTACAAAGTGAAACTTTAACCTCTCTAGGGTAGGTGGCACCAAATCATCCCACCTACGTAACAGCCAGTGGAATCCTGTGGCGCGTTAATAGCATACCTTAGAAATGCTATTACTTCAATTTCTCAAACATATGACTATTTTACAGCATTTTAAAGACAAGACTCTCATTAATCTAACCACACTGTCCGATTTCAAAAAGGCTTTACAACGAAAGCAAAACATTAGATTATGTCAGCAGAGTACCCAGGCAGAAATAATCAGACACCCATTTTTCAAGCTAGCATATAATGTCACAAAGACAGCTAAATGCAGCACTAACCTTTGATGATCTTCATCAGATGACACACCTAGGACATTATGTTATACAATACATGCATGTTTTGTTCAATCAAGCTCATATTTATATCAAAAACCAGCTTTTTTTTCAGCGTGCGTGCGTGTGTGTGTGTGTGGTGGAGGGGTGTCTGTGAGTATGAGTATTCCAACTGAGGGACAAATACCTAGAAAAATCTGCACAAAGTCTGTGTGTACAAATGTGTGCGCATGTGTAGTATACGTTGTGTTTGGATCGCGGGTATTGCCTGGCAGTGTGTTTACAGACCCAGTGCTAACAAGGGGAGTGTGTGGCCTTGTGCAGAAGGGCACGTCACAGAGTGACATGCAGACTGCAGGGGATTCTCTCTCCATGTTGTCCACTTCAGGCTCTGTGCAACTGCTAAAATGGTTCCCAGGCTAAATAAAGTGTAAGAAACACACACAGCATCCTCTCACTTTCTTGTGCATGTAAACCGCCCACACAGGACAAACTGATTCTTATGGATGTGCGCCCTGATGAAAAAAAAACAGCATAGAGCAGCCTAGGCTGGTGATCAAACTTTGTTGTGTTTTCGCTGGTGACCAACCTTCGCTGTATTTTGGACACTGGAGACCAGCATGCTGGTCAACCGCAAAACCAGCATCAAGGCATATTATTCTGGCTTGCAAAATTATGTCTAATTCCTATTGGAATCCAGCCTGAGAATTTGAACTTTAATTCACCCACAATCTGCATTCAGAATTACTGCCAGCGTTAGAAAGATGAATTTATGAGACTACCTAAACCATCAAAAATAAAACAATCATTTCAGTAACGGGTGCAATAAGTCCAACAAACAGATTGGATTAGGTTTGAAAAATGAATGTTATTTATCTTTGTGTAGCATCTCAACTAAGAGAGACGTTTGTCTGGTTCAGTGTAATGCCTCAAATGTAAATTGTCCACCACAGTGAAATGGCTACTTCTATGGGAATTATTGATGAGGCTTACCACACCTCAATTCAAACTGCAGTTAAATAAAGCTTGTTTGAAAATAATTAGAAATTGACAAATTGAAACATAGCCTAAAGATAATTAGCAGTGCCTTGGTTTGAGGGCAGCGCGGGTTAACTGCCCTGTTGCGTAACAATCACATTTTGGAACAATGAGTGCATTCTGACATCACTTGCATAAAATAACTCTGGGTGGACCTTTAGAGATACTTGGAACTCACACGTGAAAAGGTTAAAATGAGAGTTAGAGTGATGTCTCCCTATCCCCTTAATAATCCCGTCTCCTGAATCCAAGTGTTTGATATGGGGGAGGGAACCAGTAACTTAAACCTAAATCATTTATCATTGTAGAAGCAACCGTAATTTTTTCATACTTTGATTTGGTTTCATCCAAAAATCATAATATTTCATGAAAAACACGATTTTGACTGTTCATGACCACCCGGGGCTCACGAGTGGCGCAGCGGTGTAAGGAACTACATCTCAGCGCACGAGGCATTACTACAGTCCCTGGTTTGAATCCAGGCTGTATCACGTCCAGCCGTGATTGGGGGTCCCATAGGGCGGCGCACAGCGTCCTCCGAGTTTTGCCAGGGTAGGCTGTCATTGTAAATAAGAATTTGTTCATAACGGACTTGCCTGTTAAATAAAGGTTAAATAAATACAATTAAGAAATATTCATATTCAATGCATTGAAATTCAATTCCCCATTTCAGACTCACAGCTAGCAATAATTATTTGATTGAGTAAAATGTACTAACACAGGGTGGTAAAAGCTAGCTAGCATTTTCCATCGCAGCTAGCTAAGCCCCTGGCAATGTTAACAGGTTTTCCAACTTGGTTAATAAACGTTACAAAAACTTTGATAAACTCAGAAAACATTTAGTTAACAATGGCAACTATCTCACTATTTTAAGACTGACATTTCACTTGTACACATTACTCACATTTAACAACATGACAAATTAAGAGACAGAAACATTATGAAATTCTTTCCATTTTGGCTGCACAGCCACAGGAGGAGCGTGTGAGAGATGAGAGTTCATTGAAATGCCATCTTCCTTGAGACTTCTCACTATACAAACATTTTCAAAAAAAAAGTTTTACTATTAAACTTTTTGTTCACTATTTTATGACTACAAGTGTACATTTGTATATTTAAAAGCACAAAATAAATAATAAGAAGCCAAAAGAAGGGAGGTTGGGACAAGCTTGGCTTGGCTGGCCAAGGGTGGGTAAGGATGTGAGGTTGGGACAAGCTTGGCTTAGGTGGGGTAAAGGGGGAAGAAAGCTGGGAGGGGGAGGTGGAGAGGGATGGATTTGGCCTGTCATTTCATTTATTATTGTGACTTGCAAACCTGCTGTAAAACTAAATAAGAGTTCTGGACAGATTCGGAGAGGATGTTTACGAGTTATTATTATTCCTTGTTTGTCATTATAGCTAAGATTCAATGGTGGTTATTGGTGAGAGTGGGGAGGGGCTCTATCCGAAGGACTGGGATGGGGTGACTGGGAGGGCATCAAACACATCTCTGAAGTATGTGTGTGGCCTCCACTCATCACACGTCATTCTCTCTGTAGACCCACTCTCCCCAAGTAGACCCCCACCAGCCACTATAATTTAATTTAATTTACAAAGTAATACAAACTGCCACAGTACATTTTTATTTATTTTATTTCACCTTTATTTGACCAGGTAGGCCAGTTGAGAACAAGTTCTCATTTACAACTGCGGCCAAGATAGAGCAAAGCAGTGCGACACAAACAACACAGAGTTACACATGGGATAAACAAACGTACAGTCAATAACACAATAGAAAATTCTATATACAGTGTGTGCATATGTAGTAAGATTAGGGAGGTAAGGCAATAATTAGGTCATAGTGGCGAAATAATTGCAATTTAGCAATTAAACACTGGAGTGATAGATGTGCAGAAGATGAATGTGCAAGTAGACATACTGGGGTGCAAAGGAGAGAAAAAAATAACAACATGGGGATGAAGTAGTTGGGTGGGCTATTTACAGATGGGCTATGTACAGGTGCAATGATTGGTAAGCTGATGCTTAAAGTTAGTGAGAGAGATAAGTCTCCAGCATCAGTGATTTTTGCAATTCATTCCAGTCATTGGCAGCAGAGAACTGGAAGGAAAGGCGGCCAAAGTTGAGTTGCAGTCATTCTACAATGTATATACAATGACATAATCCACAGACTTGTGGTACATTAGGAGAGGAGTTGGAGCTTAAAAAGCTTAAAAAGGCATAGCGCCTCAAAGTATAAAGAAAAACTTTGCTTTATTTTTTTTTGTCTGTTCTGTCCACATGCTCATACGCTCTATATACATATATATACAATAACTATGTATTTATACTATGACTCTCCCATTCCATGGAATGCCCACCGCCCTCATATGACATGTCTGCTAAAGTGTTTTATCTTTTTCTTCAATGATAGCCAGAACAGACAAGGTTAACTTAGATTTTATACACGTAAAGACCAACCAAATGCAATGTTTACATGAAATGTGCACAGGCTCCAGGAGGAAAAAAAGGCATATGGTTCTTGAACACTTAAAGAGATTGTCAGCAGATGTGGTTTTCCTGCAAGAGTTCCAAAAGAAATTGAAATTGAATATTTAAAGAGGAGCTGGGTTGGAAAGGCCTATGCTGCAGGCATCCTGATTTTCTCTTATGTCCCAGCACACCAACATTGCTGTTTTCTAATGTTTGATTGTACCTTACATGGTGAACAATGCACATTATTTTCATTGTATATCCCACCAGGGGCAAATCTGGTGTTTTTAGATAGAATACAAGCTATATTCGATCAAATCCATAGAGCAGGTGGCCTAAATCATACATTCGACAAGATTGACAGATATATCAATAAAAAAGGCAAATTCAAGGAGCCTCCAAAAAGGCAAAAAAATGGCATCTCTACAAATAATTTACAGGACACCTGGAGATTACAATTCCAAACTACAAAATACTATTCCTTTTTTTCTCAAAGTAAAAAAAGCTATTCAAGAATTGACTCAATTTTTATTTATAAAAAATGCACTCAACAATTTACTGGGTTCAAACATCCATGACATAGTGACTTCGGATCATTCTCCTGTATCATGAATAATGACACCAACACTTGACAGATTACATGCAGAAGTAATTCTCACAGCAGTCACTGTAGGGACCGTAATTGAAGGAGGCTATAGTCATGGGCCATGTTAGTAGTAGCAGGGCTTACTTTAGTAGCATTGTTAGGATATTAGCTTATGAGGACTCATGCCACATGGATTGGTAACTGGTAACTGAGAGACCGATGGGAGGACAGGGGATGCGGTTATTCAAATGTCACAAATTAGTGATCTTGCCATAAGTTGCAGTGTGTATATCCTCAGGTGAAAGCAGAGAGAACCAAGGGCACGGGCAGAATTCTGGAGATTGAGTGTACATCAATATACACCAGGCGTGTGGTGTTGGGACAGCGTTGGTTTGGTCCACACACACAGCTTGAAGACACCATGACAAAGGAAGAGGAGCTAAAGAGAGAGAGAGACTAGATTCCACTGTAAACATGCATATGGGTTGGGTCTAGGAGCAACTTTAACATCATAGTTGGGTTGGCTGCTTTATTGGTAAATGCATCATATGAAAGAGGATAGATGTTGGGGTAATTGTACTCTAAACAACAATCTGAAGGCATTGATGTGAAAGCATATACAGAAAAAAGTATTTGATCCCCTGCTGATTTTGTACGTTTACCCACTGACAAAGAAAGGATCAGTCTATAATTTTAATGGTAGGTTTATTTGAACAGTGAGAGACAGAATAACAACAAAAATATACAGAAAAACGCATGTCAGAAATGTTATAAACTGATTTGCATTTTAATGAGGGAAATTTGACCCCCTCTCAATCAGAAAGATTTCTGGCTCCCAGGTGTCTTTTATACAGGTAACAAGCTGAGATTAGGAGCACACTCTTAAAGGGAGTGCTCCTAACCGCAGCTTGTTACCTGTAAAAAAGACACCTGTCCACAGAAGCAATCAATCAATCAGATTCCAACCTCTCCACCATGGCCAAGACCAAAGAGCTCTCCATGGATGTCAGGGACATGATTGTAGACCTACACAAGGCTGGAATGGGCTACAAGACCATGGTGAGAAGGTGATGGAAGAAAATGGAAGAGGAGGAGGAGGAGGAGGAATGTTGCCTATGACCCCAAGAACACCATCAAACATGGAGGTGGAAACTATGCTTTGGGGGTGTTTTTCTGCTAAGGGGACAGGACAACTTCACCGCATCAAAGGGACGATGGGCGGGGCCATGTACCGTCAAATCTTGGGTGAGAACCTCCTTCCCTCAGCCAGGGCATTGAAAATGGGTCGTGGATGGGTATTCCAGCATGACAATGACCCAAAACACACGGCCAAGGCAACAAAGGAGTGGCTCAAGAAGAAGCACATTAAGGTCCTGGAGTGGCCTAGCCAGTCTCCAGACCTTAATCCCATAGAAAATCTGTGGAGGGAGCTCAAGGTTCAAGTTGCCAAACGTCAGCCTCGAAACCTTAATGACTTGGAGAAGATCTGCTAAGAGGAGTGGGACAAAATCCCTCCTGAGATGTGTGCAAACCTGGTGGCCAACTACAAGAAACGTCTGACTTCTGTGATTGCCAACATGGGTTTTGCCACCAAGTACTAAGTCATGTTTTGCAGAGGGGTCAAATACTTATTTCCCTCATTAAAATGCAAATCATTTTATAACATTTTTGACATGCGTTTTTCTGGATTTTTTGTTGTTGTTATTCTGTCTGTCACTGTTCAAATAAACCTACTATTAAAATTATAGACTGATCATTTCTTTGTAAATAACTAAAAAAATCAGCAGGGGATCAAATACTTTTTTCCCCCACTGTACAGTGCTGAGTTACCTCAAGAGGATGTAGCGTTGATTAGGGATACGCACTTGCTTATCAGGAGACGTGCCTGTCAAGTTGCAATGAAGGAGATGGGGAACAAAGTGAAAATGACATGGCTTGGGAACACCTCTCAGAACCTGGGGCTGGAAAGGGGAAGACTGGGCGAAAGCATGAGGAGGCTTTTTAGGGCCTTCATTTTTGTGGAGTCCAGCAGCAAAGTTTCCTGGAGGCATAGAGTCAGGTGAAGAGAGAGTAGGAATTGTCATGGTCTCAGACTTTGGTTTTCATGCATATATAATTATGCATAGCTTATCACATTGTTAACCTCTCTTGGGTAGGGGGCAGTATTTTCATGTCCAGATGAAAAGCATGCCCAAAGTAAACTGCCTGTTACTCAGGCCCAGAAGTTAGGATATGCATATAATTGGTAGATTCGGATAGAAAACACTCTAAAGTTTATAAAACTGTTAAAATTATGTCTGTGAGTATAACAAAACTGATATGGAAGGCGAAACCCCGAGGACAAACCACCCCCCCCAAAAGAATCAGCCTACCACTGTTTTCAATGGCTGTCACTTTTGTTATAAGGCAAAATCCTCCCAGGATGCAGTTCCTAGGGCTTCCACTAGATGTCAACAGTCTTTCGAAAGAGTTTCATGCTGGTTTTTGGAAAAATGAGCCAGAAATTGTAGTTTTTCTAGGTGGCTCCTATTTTGGCTGTAGTGTTTCCAAGCGTGTGGAAGAGAGCGCGTTCTTTGATATTTTTCTCCGGTAAAGACAATAACGATTCTCCTTCTTAAATTTTAGCGTTTATTTACGTATTAGGGTACCTAAGGTGTGATTATAAATGTTGTTTGACTTGTTTGGAATAGTTTATTAGTAACGATTGGGATTCATTTTGATGGAGGGAAACTGGTGGATTATTGACTGAAAGTGAGTTTTTATGGATATAAAGAATGACATTATCAAACAAAATAACAATTTGTGATGTATCTGGGACCTTTTGAAGTGCCAACAGAAAAAGATCATCAAAGGTAAGGCATTTATTATATCGCTATTTCTGACTTTCGTGGCGCACCTGCCTGGTTGAAATATGTTTTTCATGCTTTTGTATGCGGGGCGCTGTCCTCAGATAATCGCATGGTGTGCTTTCGCCGTAAAGCCTTTTTGAAATCTGACACAGCGGCTGGATTAACAAGAAGTTAAGCTTTATTTTGATGTATTATTTTATGAAAGTTAAATATTTATAATTCTGTAGTTTGAATTTCACGCTCTGCAATTTCACTGGATGTTGGCCAGGTGGGATGCTACAGTCCCACCTGCCCATAAGAAGTTAATACTGTTATGTTTTGTTTTTCTCATTGCTTTGCAAGTCTTATGCTATCAGTCTCTTAGGAACCAGAAGGAGAAAGTGGAGAAACTAAAAGACGCTCAGCTGAAGTGAAGGAAGTCACCAGCTTCAGCTGGAATGTCATTCTGTTGTGTGATGAGATAGAAATAAGATTGTGTATGGTGTGATCATAAAACAGAGGCCATAAGTCTCAGTTTGAAAACCTCACGGAAGGAAGGCGAAAACCTGAACCAAGACCAGAGGTTCCCCAACCGGTGGGACCAGGTCTACATCCGTGTGTTCCGGAGGAAGTGGAACAAGCCAAGGCGAGAGGGTCCCTACAAGGTGGTCCTAGCAACACAAACAGCCGTCCAGGTGGAAGGAAGCACCACATGGTACCATCTAAACCCCTGCACCAAAGCTCCAAGGGTGATCGAACGACCATTGAGCCCGGAGGGAATGAAAGGAGAGGATGCTGATACTCCAGGCAGGAGTCCGGAGGGAACAGGAGGAGAGGATGCTGATACACCAGGCAGGAGCCTGGAGGGAACGGAGGAGAGGATGCTGATACACCAGGCAGGAGTCTGGAGGGAACAGAGGAGAGGATGCTGATACTCCAGGCAGGAGTCTGGAGGGAACGGAGGAGAGGATGCTGATACTCCAGGCAGGAGCCTGGAGGGAACGGAGGAGAGGATGCTGATACTCCAGGCAGGAGTCTGGAGGGAACGGAGGAGAGGATGCTGATACTCCAGGCAGGAGCCTGGAGGGAACGGAGGAGAGGATGCTGATACTCCAGGCAGGAGCCTGGAGGGAACGGAGGAGAGGATGCTGATACACCAGGCATGAGCCCGGAGGGAACGGAAGGAGAGGATGCTGATACTCCAGGCAGGAGTCCGGAGGGAATGGAAGGAGAGGATGCTGATACACCAGGCAGGAGCCTGGAGGAAACAGAAAGAGAAGAGGACCAAGGCACAACTCCCAGTAGTCAGCAGATACACTTGCCTGAAGATCCGGAGAGTCCAGGGATGGGGAGGAGTGACATGCCTGTTGCTCCTGATGACATACCTACTCTGGCAGATACCCTTGACGGAGGTGCTGTCCAAGGGGATGGAGCAACAACGACAGGAGAATCGGAAAGAGACTTCCCTACCATTTACTTCTCTGCCCTCACATGGTCTTCCTAACAGACAGTGGAAACCAGGACAGATGAAGAAAGGTAGAATGGCCTTGACAGCAACAGTGGCAAGCCTAGAAGAAATGGTAAAAACACCTCCCACTGGTACACCAACTAAGACAATGGCAAAAATACAAGAAAGTGAGTTGCTACAGAAAATCTGGATATCTCTTACCAACTGGGGTAGCCACAATGAAGAAACTACCCCAGAATTAAAACATTGACTCAATGTTAAAAGTATATAACCAATGTAACAATTTAACAATTTAACAATTTGCTGAATGATAAATGATGTTAGACCTGAAAATCTGTTTGCCTAGACATGTATGTGACATAGGGTTTTCCGGTTACAAGAGTCCACGGACAATGCGGTGGACTCTTTTCACTTATGGCTAAACAGTTGTTAGAGGTGTCTGTGAGGAAGGGCTATTTGTTCAAGTGTCATATTGAGAATTGTTTGATGTTTTTGTTTAATGTTTTATTGTTTTTCTTATATTTTACTTAACTAAGAACCTCGGGCAAGGCTATGAAATGCATGCACATGCTTTTACACTGTACAGTTGTGGCCAAAAGTTTTGAGAATGACACAAATCTTGATTAATTTCACAAAGTTTGCTGCTTCAGTGTCTTTAGATATTTTTGTCAGATGTTACTATGGAATGCTGATGTATAATTACAAGCATTTCATAAGTGTCAAAGGTTTTTATTGACAATTACATGAAGTTGATGCAAAGAGTCAATATTTGCAGTTTTGACCCTTCTTTTTCAAGACCTCTGCAATCCGCCCTGGCATGCTGTCAATTCACTTCTGGGCCACATCCTGAGTGATGGCAGCCCATTCTTGCATAATCAATGCTTGGAGTTTGTCAGAATTTGTGGGTTATTGTTTGTCCTGGCCATGGACCCAAAATATCGATGTTTTGTTCCCCGAGCCACTTAGTTATCACATTTGCCTTATGGCAAAGTGCTCCATCATGCTGGAAAAAGCATTGTTCGTCACCAAACTGTTCATGGATGGATGAGAGTAGTTGCTCTTGGAGGATGTGTTGGTGCCATTCTTTATTTATGGCTGTGTTCTTAGGCAAAATTGTGAGTGATCCCACTCCTTTGGCTGAGAATCAACCCCACACATGAATGGTCTCAGGATGCTTTACTGTTGGCATGACACAGGACTGATGGTAGCGCTTACCTTGTTTTCTCCGGACAGTCCTCAGCAGTCCAATCCCTGTACCTTTTGCAGAATATCAGTCTGTCCCTGATGTTTTTCCTGGAGAGAAGTGGCTTCTTTGCTGCCCTTCTTGACACCAGGCCATCCTCCAAAAGTCTTTGCCTCACTGTGCGTGCAGATGCACTCACACCTGCCTGCTGCCATTCCTGAGCAAGCTCTGTACTGGCGGTGCCCCGATCCCACAGCTGAATCAACTTTAGAAGACGGTCCTGGTGCTTGCTAGACTTTCTTGGGAGCCCGGAAGCCTTCTTCACAACAATTGAATCACTCTCCTTGAAGTTCTTGATGATCTGATAAAGGGTTGATTTAGGTGCAATCTTACTGGCAGCAATATCCTTGCCTGTGGAGCCCTTTTTGTGCAAAGCAATGATGACAGCACATGTTTCTTTGCAGGTAACCATGATTTATAGAGGAAGAACAATGATTCCAAGCACCACCCTCCTTTTGAAACTTCCAGTCTGTTATTCAAACTCAATCAGCATGACAGAGTGATCTCCAGCTTTGTCCTCGTCAATACTTACACCTGTGTTAACGAGAGAATCACTGACATGATGTCAGCTGGTCCTTTTGTGGCAGGGCTGAAATGTAGTGGAAATGTTTTGGGGGGATTCAGTTCATTTGCATGGCAAAAAGGAAGTTTGCAATTAATTGCAATTCATCTGATCACTCTTCATAACATTCTGGAGTATATGCAAATTGCCATCATACAAACTGAGGCAGCAGACTTTGTGAAAATGTATATTTGTGTCATTCTCAAAACTTTTGGCCACGACTGTATGTTAAAGGACAATTGGCTTGAGTAGGGATCTTTTACTTCCTTCTAGCTATATGTGAAAAGAGATGTTTGGTTCTGCCTCCAAGGTATGAATGAGAATGTGAAGCAAAGGTTGAAAAGGTTTAATTTTTGTCTCCTTAGCAACATAGAAGATGCTTCCCTTCTCACTTGTACTGGAACAAACGTTAAGGTTTGGGACTTATTAAGCCCAGAGGAGGGATATATTGGGAATTGTCCAGTACATGTGTGACATTTTAGAGTAAAATAAGTGCACTCTATATGTGTGTCTAGGTCATTAGACACCATTAGACATGCACCTGTCTTGAGAGTGGGCATGCCTGTTTATTTTTGTACCATTGCTATGGCCTAATATTTACTGTTGCTATGGTTACTTATATTGGGAATTTTCTAGTACATATGTGGCCATTATACATTTCGTAGTAGTCAGCAGGATAAGTGCACTCTATATGTGTGTCTAGGTCATTAAGCACCATTAGACATGCACCTGTATGGGGAGTGGGCTATGGCATAATGTTTCTATGCCCTAATGTGAAACCAAACTAAAATGAGTGCAAGGCAAAAAGATAATGGTGGCTAAATGCCAGAGGGGATGAACCATTAACATAAAGAGGAGTTAGTATGTGGTGCCGTAAGGATGAAACCTGTATAAAAAGTGTGTGCCAAGGCTGGAAAGGGAGTTACTTCATGAACCAGCTCAGCTTATATTACTTTGTAATAAAGTCTAATTGAACTCACAGGCTCCGGTATTTGGGAAATATTATTGACTGAATATTTCCACGACACTCGCAGCCCTCACAAAATGAATACACACCAAATCAATTATAATTTTACAAGATAAAGTTACAAATGCATTAATTAGAAACAGCAATGCAATTAACGACAATTTTAAAAGCATCTACAGTACTAGTCTAAAGTTTGGGCACAACTATTCATTCAAGGGTTTTTCTTTACTTTGACTATTTTCTACATTGTAAAATAACTATGAAATAACACATATGGAATCGTGCAGTAACCAAAAAAGTGTTAAACAAAGCAAAACACATTTTATATTTTAGATCCTTCAAAGTAGCCACCCTTTGCCTTGATGAAACCTTTGCAAACTCTTGGCATTCTCTCAACCAGCTTCATGAGGAATGCTTTTTCAACAGTCTTGAAGGAGTTCCCACATATGCTGAGCACTTGTTGGCTGCTTTTCCTTTTCTCTGCGGTCCAACTCATCACAAACCATCTCAATTGGGTTGAGGTCGGGTGATTGTGGATGCCAGGTCATCTGATGCAGCAGTCCATCACTCTCCTTCTTGGTCAAAGAGCCCTTACATAGCCTGGAGATGTGTTTGTCATTGTCCTGTTGAAAAACAAATGATAGTCCCACTAAGTGCAAACCAGATGGGATGGCGTATCGCTGCAGAATGCTGTGGTAGCCATGCTGGTTAAGTGTGCCTTGAATTATAAATAAATCACTGACAGTGTCACCAGCAAAGCACCCCCACACCATCACACCTCCACCTCCATGCTTCACAGTGGGAACCACACATGCAGAGATCATCCGTTCACCTACTCTGCGTCTCACAAAGACACGGTGGTTGGAACCAAAAATCTCAAATTTGGACTCATCAGACCAAACCACAGATTTCCACCGGTCTAATGTCCATTGCTCATGTTTCTTGGCCCAGGCAAGTCTCTTCTTATTATTGGTGTCCTTTAGTAGTGGTTTCTTTGCAGCAATTTGACCATGAAGGCCTGATTCACGCAGTCTCCTCTGAACAGTTGATGTTGAGATGTGCCTGTTACTTTATTTGGGCTGCAATTTCTGAGGCTGGTATCCTCTGCAGCAGACATAACTCTGGGTCTTTCTTTTCTTGTGTCGGCCCTCATGAGAGGCAGTTTCATCACAATGCTTAATGGTTTATGCAACTACACTTGAAGAAACTTTTAAAGTTCTTGAAATTTTCGGATTGACTGAACTTCATGTCTTAAGTAATGATGGACTGTCGTTTCTCTTTGCTTATTTGAGCTGTTCTTGCTATAATATGGATTTGGTCTAGGGCAATCATCTGCATACCAACCCTACCTTGTCACAACAAATCTGATTGGCTCAAATGCATTAATTAACTTTTAACAAGTCACTTTTAACAAGTCACGGCCCAACGGCTCTGACGAAGGCCGTTGGGCCGATACGTAAGCTTATTAAATACCAGTGATACTATCAAGAGCAGTGTGCGGTTTCTTTCATCCTGTTTTAATTGCTTTATTGTTGCCATGCACCTGCAACAAGACTGCTCAGATGTGCGAGTGCCTTTTGAATCTAACAAGTCACACCTTGAAACGCATTCTAGGTCAGTACCTCACCTAGTTGGTTGAAAGAATGCCAAGAGTGTGCAAATCTGTCATCAAGGCAAAGGGTGGCTACTTTGAAGAATCTCAAATATAAAATATATTCTGATTTGTTTAACACTTTTTTGGTTACTACATGATGCCATATGTGTTATTTCATATGTTTATGTCTTCACTGTTATTCTACAATGTTGAAAATAGTAAAAATAAAGGAAAACCCTTGACTGAGTAGGTGTGTCCAAACTTTTGACTGGTACTATATGAAAATCGATATAAATCGGAATTACGCAGTTTGACTGATTCTACAGCCTTCTTAGACTCAACAACCCTGAAGCAATTAACATCTGATGAAAATTAATAATTAAAAAAAGAAATCACAGAGTCTCCCGAGTGGCGAAGTGGTCTAAGGCACTGCACCGCAGTGCTAGCTGTGCCACTAGAGATTCTGGGTTTGAGTCCAGGCTCTGTCGCAGCCGGCTGCGCCCGGGAGACCCATGGGGCGGCGCACAACTGGCCCAGCATCATCCGGGTTAGGGGAGGGATTGGCCGGCAGGGATGTTCTTGTCCCATTGCGCACTAGTGACTCCGGGTGCAGTGCACGTTGACACAGTTGCCACGGGTATGGTGTTTTCCCAGAGACATTGGTGTTGCTGGCTTCAGGATTAAGTGGGCATTGTGTCAAAGAAGCAGTGCGGCTTGGTTGGGTTGTGTTTCAGAGGACGCACGGCTCTCGACCTTCACCTCTCCCAAGTCAATACGGGAGTTGCAGCGATGAGACAAGACTGTAAAAACCAATTGGGGAGAAAAAGGGGAAATAAAATAAAAGAAATAAAAGAAATTAGCCAAAATGAAATATTAGGCACTGTTAAAACATTCGGGCGGAGAAAAGCACCAGGAAAGGACAGTTTTCCCATAGAATTCTATTTAACATTTTGTGATAAAGTAGGGCCCCTATTTACACAAATGACAACATACGTTACTCAATTCCGTGCTTCCTAGTTCATGTACAATGTCGTGAAACGTATTTGCCTTTATATTGATTTTCTCTATTTTTGCATGTTTAAGATACTGAAGGTTGTCAGATTTTCTACCAAAACCTAATACTAGATAAGGGGAACCTGAGTTTACAAATAACAAAAAAAATATATACTTATTTGATTTATTTAATTAACAAAGTCATGCAACACTCAATTCCCCTGTGTGAAAAAGTATTTGCCCCACATAATAACTGGCTGTGCCACCTTTAGCTGTAATGACTGCAAACAAATCCTTCCTGTAGTTGTTGATCAGTCTCTCACATCGCATTTGTTCGTTTTCAAGCATTAACTGCTTGTTTCAAGTCCTGCCACAACATCTTAATTGGAATTAGGTCTGGACTAGGCCATTCCAAAACTTCTAATTTGTTGCTTTTTATCCATTTTCATGGAGACTTGATTGTTTGTTTTGGATCATTATTTTGCTGCATGACCCAGCTGCACTTCGGCTTCAGCTCACAGATGGATGACCTGACACTCCAGTAGAATTCTCTGATACAGAGCAGAATTCATGGTTCCTTCTATTGACGCAAGTCGTCCAGGTCCTAAGGCAGAAAAGCATCCCCAAACCATCCCACTACCACCACCATGCTAGACCGTTGGTATGAGGTTCTTACTGTGGAATGCAGTGTTTGGTTTTCCCGAGGCATAATGGGACCCATGTCGTCCATAAAGTTGACTCAAGTTTGCCAAAAAGCACCTGAAAGCATCTGGATGATCATCAAGACTCTTGTTATAATGTTTTAGACGACATGGGTACTCGGTCATAACAGACTTTATATGAGCAAATAAAACTGATAGAATAAAAAGGAAAGTTTTACATCTTCTTAAGTCTGAGGGTGGTTTTAACCTTCCAGACTTGGAGTTGTATCAACCCACCATCCAAGGCTTTTACTTGTGACATATAGTTAAATGCACTAAAGAAGAACAATGGGTACATATTGAAGAGGCGCATGCGCATCCACAGAATCTTTTCAGTGTCTATTTTGAAAGGATAAAGCTAAAGAACATTACAACAATATGAAAGAAAAGAAAATGTACACTATTCTGAAAGAACCAATATCACTCCTTAAAAACACAACCCTATGGAACAATCCTTGGATAGTTTTTCAGAATTCACTGATAAATTGGTCAACATGGAAAACTAAAGGCATAGAAACTGTAAATGACTTGGTAATAGTGAAAATACATGTATTTCCATTACAGAATTAAAAAGCAATTTTGGACTGACCAGTGTCGATATTTTCAAATACATGCAACTTAACATTTTCATATCATGAAATTTCGATTTGAAATCTTTTGGACATTAGAGCAATCTTGAGGGAATCTTATTTGAGTCAGAAAAGGATATTCATATGATAGGTAAGATATACAAAACTTTGCAGAGTGCCTATCCAACTGACAATCTCTTAGAAAAAATATTGGAACCAAGACCTAGTAATAACTGATAAACTTAATCCTGTATAAACTAATGTGTAGAATGTATTAAACAAGATACAAAATTCGTAAATTATACAGCAGGACAGCAGAGTCATGTCTTAAGTGTAAAACTAACAATGACTCAATAATCCATGCCTTCTGGGAATGCTTTAAAGTCCAAAAGTTATGGGCAGTTAGAAAGTTGGCTGTCAGAAGTAGTACAATAGAAATGTACTTTTAATCCATCTGTCTGCATATTTCGAAACATGGCATATGAGGGTACAGTGAGATACCCGATGGGGTGAATGGTACTTTTCTCGTCAATCATCTTGAAAAAACATATACTTAATAAAGACTGGAAGTCAACCAATCCTTCATCATTACCACAATGGAAAGGTCAAATGCTTTATTATCTAAATGTTGAAAGTGTGCGTGGGTGACAGAGAGAAACAAAATGGAGCAGTTTGAGGACATGTGGCGGAGAGTGATGTGGGTGCTGGAGTTGGGAGTGTGATCAGGTGGGTCTGGGCAGTTGTGATGTCGTTAATGTTTGTGTGTGTCTGTATGCTGTCGTTTGTATGTGTATGTTTTGTATTGTAAAAAATAAATAAATCTTACCAACAAAAAAAGAAGCCAAAAGAATGCTGGGCTGTCCCCCGGAAGTGATGTCACACTGACCTTTCACCTGCAGCAGACAAGACTTATTTTGGACAGATTTAGGCAAGAGTCAAACCTCGACTCTTCCTCTCTGTCTGCAGTCAACATGAAATCAACTGGTTTCTGTCTGTCTCTTAATTTGTCCTGTTTTAAAAAATTGTTTGTATTTAACCAGGCAAGTCAGTTTAAGAACAAATTCTGATTTACAATGACAGCCTACTGGGGAACAGTGGGTTAACTGCCTTGTTCAGGGGCATAACAACATACTTTTCACTTGGGGATTCGATCCAGCAACCTTTCAATTACTGGCCCAATGCTCTAACCACTAGGCTACCTGCCACTGTTTGTAATATGCAAAAGTACAATGTAAATAGTGAAATAGCTAACCTTGTTAATTAAGAAAATGATTCATGAGTTTTATGACAATTTTGTAATGTTTGTTGACTGAGTTGTAAAACGTGTTGACATTGTGCCAGGGGCTAGCTAGCTAACGTTACATTAGTGAATAAGTAGGCATGGCACACCCGTTTTGGTGATTTCTGGTATATCATCAAAATAAATAAATCGTAGCACATTTTTGGACTCATTCACCAGTTTTTACCTGATTAAGTACAATACCATTGGAAATGTATGTTGAAAGTTCAATATATATTCGTAAAACTTAAGTTGAAAATGATGCTGTCGCTGCTTCCTGTTGACAAGACATTTTTATAAATAGCCCAATGTCAAAACACAGTTTTAAAACGTCTTAGGGCTAGGCCCCTTTTTTCTCAATTTCCGCCTGAATGACGTGCCCAAAGTAAACTGCCTGTTGCTCAGGCCCTGAAGCCAGGATATGCATATAATTGGTACCAATGGAAAGAAAACACTTTGAAGTTTGTAGAAATGTTAACATAATGTAGGAGAATATAACACAATAGATATGGTAGGAGTAAATCCAAAGAAAAACCAACCGGAACTTTTTTGAGAGAGAGACCATCCCCTTAGCTCCCTCGATGCAATTCCTATGGCTTCCACTGGGTGTCAGCAGTCTATGTTTAAGGTTTCAGGCTTGTAACTTAAAAAATGAAGAAGAAATATCAGTTTTAGTACAGGGACACTGTCTTGGAAATTTTGCGAGCCATGAATACAGGATGAACCTGCTAAAATCGGTTTCCTATTGAACGTACTTCTTTCAGTAAGAAATATTATAGTTTGATTACATTTTAGGGTATCTGAGGAGTAAATAGAAATGTATTTTTACTTGTTGAAAAAAAGTTTATGGGTAGATTTTCAGATTCCTTTCTCTGCAGGTTTAACGAGTAGATAACTCAAATCGATGGCGCCAACTAAACTGACTTTTTGGGATTTAAAGAAGGATTTTATCTAACAAAATGACACTACATGTTATAGCTGGGACCAGCAAAGGTAAGAGAATATTTATAATACTAATTCTGAGTTTAGTTGACCCCAGAACTTGGCAGGTATCTGTATAGCTTGCTTTGATGGCTGAGCTATGTACTCAGAATATTGAAAAATGTGCTTTCTCCGTAAAGCTATTTTAAAATCTGACACAGCGGTTGCATTAAGGAGAAGTATATCAATAATTCTTTCAATAACTGCTGTAAATTTTATCAATGTTTATGATGAGTATTTTTGTAAATTGATGTGCTCATTCACCGGGAGTTTTGGTGGGAATACATTTTCTGAACATCACGCGCCAATGTAAAATGGCTATAAATATGAACTTTATCGAGTGCACGAACAAAACGGAGGTATTTGGACATAACTATGGATTATTTCGAACAAAAACAACATTTCTTGTGGAAGTAGCAGTCCTGGGAGTGCATTTTGACGAAGATCAGCGAAGGTAATACAATATTTCTAATACTAATTCTGATTTTAGGTTGCACCGAACTTGGCGGGTGTCTCGCCGTGATGGCGAGCTATGTACTCAGAATATTGAAAAATGTGCTTTCGCCGAAAAGCTATTTTAAAATCTGACACAGCGATTGCATAAAGGAGTTCTGTATCTATAATTCTTAAAATAATTGTTATATATTTTGTCAACGTTTATGATGAGTATTTTTGTAAATTCACCGGAGGTTTTTGGTGGGAATACATTTTCTGAACATCACGTGCCAATGTAAAAAGCTGTTTTTGGATATAAATATGAACTTGATTGTACAAAACATACATGTATTGTATAACATAATGTCCTAGGAGTGTCATCTGATGAAGATCATCAAAGGTTAGTGCTTCATTTAGCTGTGTTTTGGGTTTTATTGACATATATGCCTGCTTGGAAAATGGCTGTGTGGTTATTTTGGTCTATGTACTCTCCTAACATAATCTAATGTTTTGTTTTCGCTGTAAAGCCTTTTTGAAATCGGACAATGTGGTTAGATTAACGAGAGTCTTATCTTTAAAATGGTGTAAAATAGTTGATTGTAATTGTCTCTGTCCCCCTCCCAGTTAGGGGGAGTGATGAGCTCTACAGCAGAGTCTCACAACTCAATCGCTGGTTGAAAACTGTTTTCTGCCCCTCCCAACAGAAAGAATTTGTAGATAATTGGCCCTCTTTCTGGGACTCACCCACAAACAGGACCAAGCCTGGCCTGCTGAGGAGTGACGGACTCCATCCTAGCTGGAGGGGTGCTCTCATCTTATACAAACATAGGCAGGGCTCTAACACCTCTAGCTCCACAATGAAATAGGGTGCAGGCCAGGCAGCAGGCTGTTAGCCAGCCTGCCAGCTTAGTGGAGTCTACCACTAGCACAGTCAGTGTAGTTAGCTCAGCTAACCCCATTGAGACCCGTGTCTGTGCCTCGACCTAGGTTGGGCAAAACTAAACATGGCGGTGGTCGCCTTAGCAGTCTCACTAGAATAAAGACCTCCTCCATTCCTGCCATTATTGAAAGAGATCATGATACCTCACATCTCAAAATAGGGCTACTTAATGTTAGATCCCTCACTTCAAAGGCAGTTATAGTCAATGAACTAATCACTGATCATAATCTTGATGTGATTGGCCTGACTGAAACATGGCTTAAGCCTGATGAATTTACTGTGTTAAATGAGGCCTCACCTCCTGGTTACACTTGCGACCATATCCCCTGTGTATCCCGCAAAGGCGGAGGTGTTGTTAACATTTACGATAGCAAATTTCAATTTACAAAAAACCCCCGATGTTTTCGTCTTTTGAGCTTCTAGTCATGAAATCTATGCAGCCTACTCAATCACTTTTTATAGCTACTGTTTACAGGCCTCCTGGGCCATATACAGCGTTCCTCACTGAGTTCCCTGAATTCCTATCGGACATTGTAATCACAGCAGATATTATTCACATTTTTGGTGACTTTAATATTCACATGGAAAAGTCCACAGACACACTACAAAAAGCTTTCGGAGCCATCATCGACTCAGTGGGTTTTGTCCAACATGTCTCTGGACCTACTCACTGCTCTGGACCTAGTTTTGTCCCATGGAATAAATGTTGTGGATTTTAATGTTTTTCCTCATAATCCTGGACTATCGGACCACCATTTTATTACGTTTGCAATCGCAACAAATAATCTGCTCAGACCCCAACCAAGGAGCATCAAAAGTCGTGCTATAAATTTTCAGACAACCCAAAGATTCCTTGATGCCCTTCCAGACTCCTTCTGCCTACCCAAGGACATCAGAGGACAAAAATCAGTTAACCACCTAACTGAGGAACTCAATTTAACTTTGCGCAATACCCTAGATGCAGTTGCACCCTGTAACGCCCTGGCCATAGAGAGGGGTTTTTTGTTCTTTATTTTGGTTAGGCCAGGGTGTTACATTGGGTGGGCGTTCTATGTTTTGTTTCTATGTGTTTGTATTTCTTTGTTTTGGGCCGTGTGTGGCTCCCAAATCCGGCACAGCTGTAGTTCGTTGCTGTTGATTGGGAGTCACACATAAGTGCATATTTTTCCGTTGGGGTTTGTGGGTAATTGTTTCTGTTCAGTGTGTTAGCTGTCAGTACTGTTTAGCTGTCGGTTGTTTCTTGTTTTGTAGTTATATAGTGTTCTTTCTGAATTAAATTATGAACACTAACTCCGTTGCACCTTGGTCTTCTTCCGACGACAGACGTTACACACCCCTAAAAACTAAAACATTTGTCATAAGAAACTAGCTCCCTGGTATACAGAAAATACACAAGCTCTGAAGCAAGCTTCCAGAAAATTGGAACGGAAATGGCGCCACACCAAACTGGAAGTCTTCCGATTAGCTTGGAAAGACAGTACCGTGCAGTATCGAAGAGCTCTCACTGCAATTCGATCATCCTATTTTTCCAACTGAATTGAGGAAAGCTAACTAAAGCTAAGGAAAGCTAGCAAAGCTAACTAAAAAGCAGCATTCCCCAAGAGAGGATGGCTTTCACTTCAGCAGTAATAAATTCATTAACTTCTTTGAGGAAAAGATCATGATCATTAGAAAGCAAATTACGGACTCCTCTTTAAATCTGCGTATTCCTCCAAAGCTCCGTTGTCCTGAGTCTGCACAACTCTGCCAGGACCTAGGATCAAGGGAGACACTCAAGTGTTTTAGTACTATATCTCTTGACCCAATGATGAAAATAATCATGGCCTCTAAACCTTCAAGCTGCATACTGGACCCTATTCCAACTAAACTACTGAAAGAGCTGCTTTCTGCGCTTGGCCCTCCTATGTTGAACATGATAAACGTCTCTCTATCCACCGGATGTGTACCTAACTCACTAAAAGTGACAGTAATAAAGCCTCCCTTGAAAAAGCCAAACCTTGACCCAGAAAATATAAAAAACTATCGGCCTATATCGAATCTTCCATTCCTCTCAAAAATGTTATAAAAAGATGTTGCGCAGCAACTCACTGCCTTCCTGAAGACAAACAAGGTATACGAAACGCTTCAGTCTGGTTTTAGACCCCATCATAGCACTGAGACTGCACTTGTGAAGGTGGTAAATGACCTTTTAATGATGTCAGACCGAGGCTCTGCATCTGTCCTCGTGCTCCTAGATCTTAGTGCTGCTTTTGATACCATCAATCACCACATTCTTTTGGAGAGATTGGAAACCCAAATTGGTCTACACGGACAAGTTCTGGCCTGATTTAGATCTTATCTGTCGGAAAGATATCAGTTTGTCTCTGTGAATGGTTTGTCCTCTGACAAATCAACTGTAAATGTCGGTGTTCCTCAAGGTTCTGTTTTAGGACCACTATTGTTTTCACTATATATTTTACCTCTTGGGGATGTCATTCGAAAACATAATGTTAAATTTCATTGCTATGCGGGTGACACACAGCTGTACATTTCAATGAAACATGGTGAAGCTCCAAAATTTCCCTCACTAGAAGCCTGTGTTTCAGACATAAGGAAGTGGATGGCTGCAAATGTTCTACTTTTAAACTCGGACAAAACAGAGATGCTTGTTCTAGGTCCCAAGAAACAAAGAGATCTATCTGACAATTAATCTTGATGCTTGTACAGTCGTCTCAAATAAAACTGTGAAGGACCTCGGCGTTACTCTGGACCCTGATCTCTCTTTTGAAGAACATATCAAGACTGTTTCAAGGACAGCTTTTTTCCATATACGTAACATTGCAAAAATCTGAAACTTTCTGCCCACAAACGATGCAGAAAAATCCATGCTTTTGTTACTTCTAGGTTGGACTACTGCAATGCTCTACTTTCCGGCTACCCGGATAGAGCACTAAATAAACTTCAGTTAGTGCTAAATATGGCTGCTAGAATCCTGACTAGAACCAAAAAATGTGATCATATTACTCCAGTGTTAGCCTCCCTACACTGGCTTCCTGTTAAGGCAAGGGCTGATTTCAAGGTCTTACTGCTAACCTACAAAGCATTACATGGGCTTGCTCCTACCTATCTTTCCGATTTGGTCCTGCCGTACATACCTACACGTACGCTACGGTCACAAGACGCAGGCCTCCTAATTGTCCCTAAAATTTCTAAGCAAACAGCTGGAGGCAGGGCTTTCTCCTATAGAGCTCCATTTTTATGGAATAGTCTGCCTACCCATGTGAGAGATGCAGACTCGGTCTCAACCTTTAAGTCTTTACTGAAGACTCATCTCTTCAGTGGGTCCTATGATTGAGTGTAGTCTGGCCCAGGAGTGTGAAGGTGAACGGAAAGGCTCTGGAGCAACAAACCGCCCTTGCTGTCTCTGCCTGGCCGGTTCCCCTCTCTCCACTGGGATTCTCTGCATCTAACCCTATTACAGGGGCTGAGTCACTGGCTTATTGGTGTTCTTCCATGCCGTCCCTAGGAGGGGACGGCATGGGTTGAGTCACTGACGTGGTCTTCCTGTCTGGGTTGGCACCCCCCCTTGGGTTATGCCGTGGCGGAGATCTTGTTGGGCTATACTCGGCCTTGTCTCAGGACGGTAAGTTGGTGGTTGAAGATATCCCTCTAGTGGTGTGGGGGCTGTGCTCTGGCAAAGTGGGTGGAGTTATATCCTTCCTGTTTGGTCCTGTCCGGGGGTTTCGTCGGATGGGGCCACAGTGTCTCCTGACCCCTCCTGTCTCAGCCTCCAGTATTTATGCTGCAGTAGTTTATGTGTCGGGGGGCTAGGGTCAGTCTGTCACATCTGGAGTATTTCTCTTGTCTTTTCCTGTGTGAATTTAAATATGATCTCTCTAATTCTCTCTTTCTCTCTTTCTTTCTTTCTCTCTCTCGGAGGACCTGAGCCCTAGGACCATGCCTCAGGACTACCTGGCTTGATGACTCCTTGTTGTCCCCAGTTCACCTGGCCGTGCTGCTGCTCCAGTTCCAACTGTTCTGCCTGCAGCTATGGAACCCTGACCTGTTCACCGGACGTGCTACCTGTCCCAGACCTGCTGTCCCAGACCTGCTGGAACCCTGACCTGCTCACCGGACGTGCTACCTGTCCCAGACCTGCTGTTTTCAACTCTCTAGAGACAGCAGGAGCGGTAGAGATACTCTCAAAGATCAGCTATGAAAAAGCCAACTGACACTTACTCTTGTGTTACTGACTTGTTGCACCCTCGACAACTACTATGATTATTATTATTTGACCATGCTGGTCATTTATGAACATTTGAACATCTTGGCCATGTGCTGTTATAATCTCCACCCGGCACAGCCAGAAGAGGACTGGCCACCCCTCATATCCTGGTTCCTCTCTAGGTTTCTTCCTAGGTTTTGGCCTTTCTAGGGAGTTTTTCCTAGCCACCGTGCTTCTACACCTTCATTGCTTGCTGTTTGGGGTTTTAGGCTGGGTTTCTGTACAGCACTTTGAGATATCAGCTGATGTAAGAAGGGCTATATAAATACATTTGATTTGACACAACATTTACATTTTTTACATTTTAGTCATTTAGCAGACGCTCTTATCCAGATCGACTTACAGTAGTGAATGAATACATTTCATACATTTTTTATAATTTTTTGTACTGGCCCACCGTGGGAATCAAACCCACAACCCTGACGTTGCACACACCATGCTGGCATTGCAAACACCATGCTCTACCAACTGAGCCACAGTGAAGCCCGGTTAACCCGACACAACTGATGACCACAACTACTGACCAAAACCACACAACTTCCGACCACAACCACACAACTATTGACCCCAACCACACAATTACTGACAACAACCGCATATTTTCTTATCACAACCTCTGACCAAAACCATGCAAATATTGACCACAATCACACAACTTCTGACCATACAACTACTGACCACTCAACTGATGACTACAACTGCTGACCACAACCACACAACATCCGACCACAACCACACAACTATTGACCCCAACCACACAACTACTGACCACAACCACACAACTACTGACCACAACCACAGAAATTCTGACCAGATCTAGTGATTACAAAAACACAACTTGTGAACATTACCACAGAACTTATGACCACAAACACACAACTACTGACTAAAACCACACAACTGATGACCACAACTACTGACCACAACCACACAACTTCTGACCACAACCACACAACTATTGACCCCAACCACACAATTACTGACAACAACAACATATTTTCTTATCACAACCACACAACCTCTGACCAAAACCACGCAAATATTGACCACAAATCACACAACTTCTGACCATACAACTACTGACCACAACCACACAACTTCCAAACACAACCACACAACTATTGACCACAACCACACAACGGCCGCCGGAGAGCATCTTGGCTTGTTCATTTTTTTTTCAATAAAATGCTTAGAATTTGAGATTCAATTATTTTTCTATCATGTCACTACCAGGAAGTCTGAAATGACAGTGGGCAGGGAGCTAGAAGGCTGAGTGGGCAGGGAGTTCACCTTGCCTGGCGGCTCTTTGAAAACGCATATGTCAAGCAATGAGCAGAGTTGCAGTGTTGCAGTGAGATTATCTCAAGCAAATTTGCTGATACACAAAAGAACTCAAAGAACATTTAAATTGCATGCAACATCCAATCCTGTCATACATCACATCACGGTTTAACAAATTATTTGTTTATTCAAATGTTTGGTTATTGTAACAGCATCAACATGGACAAAATGTTGGCTGTGTTTAGCTAGCTAGGCCAAATGGAATTGTTAGCATTGTTTATCCGGCTAGCTAGTGCACCTTTTATTATTCCCAGCACAAGGTGCACCTGTGTAATGATCATGCTATTTCTTGATTTGCCACACCTGTCAGGTGGATGGATTATCTTGGCAAAGGACTACACAGCTGATTCATTGCTCATTGCTTCAAGCCACACCTCTCCACAACCACCAAAAAGGAGAAAACGTACCTCAAAGTCTGTTCAATAGAGTACAAGACCGCTTTGTGGAAACATGTAATTCAGTACAATTCGTTCCCAATGTAGCAAATGTTCAAGCGAATTGAACCCACCTTTGTTGTCCCCGACAGGAAAGAAATGGCCACAGACCAATGGCGAGCATGAATGGGTGTAACTTGACATCAAGGGTGCGTTCATTTATTCAATCTGCAGTGCGCTCAGATTGCCCTCTGGGCGTTCGTAAATTCAGAGTATTGTCAGATTGTCCATTTGTAAATTCAGAGCATTTCGCTCTCGGAGCATTCAGAGCGCACACTGGACGCTTTGGCCGAGGAGTAGGGTTGATCCAAGTGTGCTGGCCTCACCCCAGCAGTCAAGCACCCAAGCTAACTGTGTAACATTGGCTCGCTTACTAGCTACTTCCAAACACAAATGAGAGAACACCTCACTCTGATCATTTTACTTGCCCTAACAGAGCTGGTTAGGCTGTTTCTATGTTATCCAGAGCATTGGTGACTGTAACTGCTGCTGGCAACAATTTAATTACGCTTTTTTTGCAAAGTTTTCTTGACACCGAACATATTCAATGGGTGTTCGGCGTTAGTAAATACATCAGTTATTCTGCTCTCTGGTACACTCAGGCGAGAGTGCTCTGAAATCGGAGTAGATAGCCAGAGTGAATTTACGAACGTGCCCCAAGAAACACCCCTAATTGTGGTCTGCAATTACACCCCTCACAATTTTTAAGCTCGATTGTTTCAGTGTCGTTGAAATTAACTCTATGCCTCTACCAAGCTTAAAATAGCCATACTTTACATAAAAGCTCCATAGATATAAAGTGCCTGTGTGTTTTGGAACTTTTGCAATTGTGTTTCCACTTGATTTTCTCACTGTTTCTATTATACTTTGTTCATAACACTGTGGTTATTCTGTAATCCTTCACCATTGACAATCCTTTGCTGATATTTTGCAATCCCGCCTTCCCATCATCCATGATGCTTGTTGTTTATCACTTCTTATCATTGAATGTGCAGCGACTGCAAATTGCTCCAGAGGAGTAAATCAGATGGATGCTGACCTCTTCATTGGGAACAGTCACACATACCCTCAATCTCTCTCTCTCTGTCTCTCACACACACACACACACACACACACACACACACACACATCACTGACAGACAGTCACAAACACACACAGACACACACACTCAATTAGGATTCATGACAGAAAGCATTGCAAATGGAATTAAATCCAACCAGCTGTGGTTTTGTGAGAGCTCCATTGTTAGAGGCTGAGTGTGTTTGTACTTTTTAAAACTTTTACATCAGCCGGGGCTAGCACCTTGCTATCTACTTGTTTGAATTATGATTTATGGTTGCATAGGAGGAACTGAAACAGTTTGAAGATGCAAAACTACAAAGCCCAACCTTCAATTCAATTTACGCCTTGTGGTGATATCTCGTTCTCTCTCCCCATTTGCATACACAAGATGGTGATGGAAATGTTAATAAAATATAGCCTATAAATATTCCATTTAGAAGACATTTTTATCCAAACCGACTTAGATTAGTGGGTGCATACAAATGTTTGTGTTGACTTTGAAATGGGTTGAATTTGTACTTGCGTAGTAATCTTTCAGAGAGAAACTTTCAGAGAGTCACAAATATAAAGTAATCAAATATATAGTTTCCTCTACGTGCAGATCTAGGATCAGCTTCCCTTCCCCCGATTCAAACCTCAACCATTAGTGGAAAAAAATGCTAAACTGACCCAGTATCAGTGTCAAGGGGCAATTTCACCCTACTCCAATTTTACCCAAGGCATGGTCTAGCCTCATTGTTTAACCTCAGACGGTAAAGATGTATGGGTTGTGGGTTTCTACTATAGTATAAGAAGTCTTAAATAGTATTCTGGATCAAACAGATGAGGTTAGATGGCATGATCACTCTGAGCAAAGTGAGACGATTATTCTCTGAGTCAGCCAACATTCAACAAAGTCACTAAGTTTGCGTCCCAAATGGCACCCTTTTTCCCTATAAACCCCATAGGGCTCTGGTCAGAACTAGTGCACTATGAAGGGAATAGGGTGCCATTTGGGACTGCCCATAAGCTCCTTCTCAAGGTCATCACAAGCTTAGTACCATCAACGTCTCAAATTCCTCTGTAGACCGTCTTCAAAGAAAAGTATGCATGGTGACCTATTTGTTCGTCTTAACTGCTTGTGAAAACAATGCCATTTGAAGGCTATTTGTCATCATCGAAGATTGGGAAGATGGCAGATAATTGACGCGGAACCTTTTATCTAAGGGGTGTTAATGTACTTCACACACATTGTAGGTGACATTTTCTGTTTGCTAAAAAGCTCTCGCAGTGTGCATAAAAATATTTTACTAAAAACAGACATTTAAGTAGATGGGAGGACACTTAATCCAGAACAAGTTACAAGGAATAATGCAGTTTGGAAGTGCATCACATTCATCCCATACACGCACTGTTTAATTTAAATACAGAAAAATTCTTGCATCCATTTTCTGGATATCATAGAAGATAAGATTGAGACAGAAGATCAGATTTTAGAAAAATAATTGCAAGTATTGTGAATTGTATGGTAATTCTTGTGTACGTCAGCGCAGTTTATCACTGCTATTTTCTTCTTCTGCATACTCTTGTGCACAAACAGAATTATTGTTCACCATTGTGATTGCACGGTGGCCATTTTGTAATCTGAATACTCCGTTGCAGTGTGGGAGAGGTTAGGCATCTGTTGTGCTCAGATTAAAAAAGATCAGAAGATCACTACTCCTTTCAATCTAGATTTTTCTGAACACAAACTAAATTTACCCTGTGGTATTTTTAGGCCAGGCCCGAGTAACTATGCCAACAGTGGTTGCTCCACTAAAAGTTTTGTGATTATGCTGCGGGATTTAGAGGTAATTTGTGGTTTAGTACAGTACCCTGCTTCACCACTTCATTGCTCCAGACCAGCGTAAGGGTGAGTTAGAGCACTGACTATGCTTTTGGGTCCTACTGTGTCTCTAACTGAAAATGAATGGGCAACATAAACCTATATAGAAACTGATAATTGTGCACGACTTCAGTATTACTTACCGAAAATGTTGTTACACAAAGGTTTTCATTATTTTATTTTGTTAGGATTATTTTGCTCTTACTGTAGTACTGTAGCACACTCCCAACCAGTCATGTTATACAGCACCTGAGTGGTGCAACGGTCTAAGTTGTGTTGCTACAGATGCTGGTTCAATACCTCTCAACTACGAGACCCATGAGATTACTGTAGGTTTTTGGTTTCTCTCCCTCTAAAAACAGAAATAAAACATTCTAAATAACAAAATGGCTTTATTTACAAATTAGTAACAATGTCTCACCCCATGTTCAAGAATGGCCTTTTCCTCGCTCATTTTACGTTATTTGAAAACAAAATCATCTCCAAAATATTGTTATTATTTAAACAAAATGATTATTATTATTATTATTATTATTCATTTATAATTATATAAAAGCCTGTTGGATATTTTCACAGATATATTATTAACCCTGTTATTAGGGTTAATGCTGCTGCTGCTCCAGTTTCAACTGTTCTGCCTGCAGCTACGGAACCCTGACCTGTTCACCGGACGTGCTTGTTGCACCCTCGACAACTACTATGATTATTATTATTTGACCATGCTGGTCATTTACGAACATTTTAACATCTTGACCATGTTCTGTTATAATATCCACCCGGCACAGCCAGAAGAGGACTGGCCACCCCTCATAGCCTGGTTCCTCTCTAGGTTTCTTCCTAGGTTTTTGGCCTTTCTCAGGAGTTTTTCCTAGGGAGTTTTTCCCAGCCACCGTGCTTCTTTCACATGCATTGCTTGCTGTTTGGGGTTTTAGGCTGGGTTTCTGTACAGCACTTTGAGATTTCAGCTGATGTACGAAGGGCTATATAAATAAATTTGATTTGATTTGATTTGATTAGCAGGACAATATATATTGGTCATATTGGTCATGGCTCCTGAGTGGCGCACAATGGGATTTCCTTGCAGTTCTCCAGCTGTATCCACTCAGATAGCACAATGGGATTGCCTTTCAGTTCTCCAGCTGTATCCACTGAGATAGCACAATGGGATTGCCTTGCAGTTCTCCAGCTGTATCCACTGAAAGCGCGCGAGGTTCAAGGCAGGAGGGCAGGGGGCAAGGGATGGGCCGCAGAGCTGCACACAGAAGACTGACCTAGCCCATGGGGGACGGGGGTGGACCCCCACCTTGCCACACTGGGTAGCACAGAGCAACACTTTAAGGGGCATTGCACTAATAATGGCGCTGGCTAGGGAAACATTCCCGCTGTTCTTAGTGCCAGTCTGCACATTCAAACTAAAACAATGTAACTAATAATGACATCTTTATGCTTTCGTTAATAAAATAATTATAAAAATACTCTTTCAAAATGCCGATGTTTATTTAGTTATGGATCCATAACGAATTACTATGGGAATAAATATCATTGAATTACGGAAATATTCGAACAAAGTTGTCTAATGAAGGTAAACAAATTGTTGCTTAATGAAAAATACGGTTTCAAACACACAGGGTCACGTTGTACAGCGCCATTATGGCTATTAGCACAACCGGCCATGATTGGTTGCAATTTACGTTTGTGCAATTGTCTTGAAGTACTGATGTTTGGCTTCAAAGTGCATACATGACCGATGAATAAGAGATGGATATGCTATCAGCAGTTAAGGGTAATGGATCAGAAAGTGCATTTTGGGTGTTCTTGTTAGGGAAGACTTCTCGAAAAAGACGATGAAATTCTATAATTTTCTCTTCCAGGTATGGTACCCAAGACATTTTGACGGTAGGTGCCATGATTATGTCCCCAATTTCTCTCAGTAACTGGTGCACTTCCCATGCATCACGTATGGCTATTGTGGTAGTGGTCTGGATGCTTTGTTGTAGTTGCCATAGGGGAAGTTATCAATCTTGTAATTTAGCTGGGCCACAGTGATTTGTTTTGTCTTCACATGCTCCTGTAACACCATCCTCAGTACAGCAGGTATGATGCCGTCAAGAAAGTCATGCATAACATCAGGGGGAAATAAATACATAATAGGTGAAAGTGCATTTGTCATCTCAGAGAAGCAGCACGCTTATGACACCATAGACCATAGTCCCACATGGTGAACTCCCCCTCTGTAAATGTCGTACAGATCTCGTCCTTGGTTGCTGTGCAAAAGCGACAGATCCTTCCTGAACTTAAGTTTTTTGATAAACCAGCAACATCATGGGAAGAGAGGTTGTCAGCGGAGATTGTGTCAACGGTGGCACGAAATACCTTGCTTTCTACGTTGCACTCCAAAGAAACACCTTGTCTCTCCAGCAGTCTGATATAATCAAGCAGAGGCTGGAAGACTTCAGCATAACTTGTTAATCCTTTCTGAAATAGCGTGTGTTGTATCAATGTGGAGAGGTAAATGTTTCTTATCAATATTGCCAATTTTGAAAATACACAGCTGAAAGCTTGTTTTCCTTTTTTTGATCCAAGTGGATTGACAACCTCAAATGAAGCCGCATTGTTTGTTTTTGCATGAGCAAGGGATTGCTCTTGAAAAAATCCCCATCTGTGAAATCACTCAAGATTTCATTGTTGGCAGGTTCTTCTTCTCTATCTAAGCTCGCCCAAACATTTTCATTTTGTGCCACCTTCTTCAGAAGGTCAGGTAGTGGGATGTACTGAAAACTGCCTCCATCCTCTTCTTCCCCACTTAGTTGTATCTCTCTCAGTCTAACATTTTACATTACATTTTAGTCATTTAGCAGACGCTCTTATCCAGAGCGACTTACAGTAGTGAATGCATACATTTCATTTCATGCATTTTTTGTACTTTTTTTCCCCATTTCTTTTCCCATTTCTTCACATCAGTATTGCTCCAGCATCCACTTTGTGTTGATGCTTTTCATCCATTCTTCAAAAACTTTTGGTTTAAAAGCTCACAAGTCATCGTCCTCATCTACATTGATGTGAATATTTTGAAGATAGAATGTCAAGGCATCGCTGTAGTGGGACATGAATTGATCAAAAATAGAATGAAGATCCTCCAAAAACTGCTCTGCACAGTCGCAGGAACACTGCTTCACACTGATCTCCAACATAAAAAGGCAAGGTTTCTCTTAAGGCCTCGAACCAGGTCTTCAGTTTCGAAGTCAACGGACTCAATAACATGAGTTGCAGGCACCCAAGCGAGATCTGAGTCATCGTCGGTCGCATTTTCCTCAATGTAGTCAGGCACAGGGATTACAGAACAATTATGCCTATCATCAGCAAATCTTTGTGTTTTCTGTATATACACTACCGTTCAAAAGTTTGGGGTCACTTAGAGATGTCCTTGTTTTTGAAAGAAAAGCACATTTTTTGTCCATTAAAATAACATCAAATTGATCAGAAATACAGTGTATACATTGTTAATGTTATAAATCACTATTGTAGGTTTTTTATGGAATATCTACATAGGCGTACAGAGGCCCATTATCAGCAACCATCACTCCTGTGTTCCAATGGCAAGTTGTGTTAGCTACTCCTAGTTTATAATTTTTTATAATCGGCTACGGAGAGTGTGAACACAGTCGTCCGGAACAGCTGATGCACTCATGCATGCTTCAGTGTTGCTTGCCTCGAAGCGAGCATAGAAGTAATTCAGCTCGTCTGGAAGGCTTGTGTCACTGGGCAGCTCTCGGCTGTGCTTCCCTTTGTAGTCTGTAATAGTTTGCAAGCCCTGCCACATCCGACAAGCATCGGAGCCGGTGTAGTACGATTCAATCTTACTCCTGTATTGACGCTTTGCCTGTTTGATGGTTTGTCTTTGGGCATAGAGGGATTTCTTATAAGCGTCCTCCTATAAGAGTCTCGCACCTTGAAAGCAGCAGCTCTACCCTTTAGCTCAGTGCGAATGTTGCCTGCTTCTGGTTGGGGTATGTACGTACAGTCACTGTGGGGACGACGTCATCGCTGAACTTATTGATAAAGCCAGTGACTGATGTGGTATACTCCTCAATGCCATCGGAAGAATCCCGGAACATGTTCCAGTCTGTGATAGCAAAACAGTCCTGTAGTTTAGCATCTGCTTCATCTGACCACTTTTTTATAGACCAAGTCACTGGTGCTTCCTGCTTTAATTTTTGCTTGTAAGCAGGAATCAGGAGGATAGAGTTGTGGTCGGATTTACCAAATGGAGGACGGGGGAGAGCTTTGTACGCGTCTCTGTGTGTGGAGTACAGGTGATCTAGACTTTTTTTCCCTCTGGATGCACATTTAACATGTTGATGGAAATTTGGTAGAACTGATTTAAGTTTCCCTGCATTAAAGACTCCGGCCACTAGGAGCGCCGCCTCTGGGTGAGTGGTTTCCTGTTTGCTTATTTCCTTATACAGCTGTCTGAGTGGGGTCTTAGTGCCAGCATCTGTCTGTGGTGGTAAATAAACAGCCACGAAAAGTATAGCTGAAAACTCTCTAGGCAAGTAATGTGGTCTGCAATTTATCACAATATACTCTCCTTCAGGTGAGCAAAATCTAGACTTCCTTAGATTTCGTGCCCAGCTGTTGTTTACAAATATGCACAGACCGCTCCCCCTCGTCTTACCGGAGTGTGCTGTTCTATCTTGCCGGTGCAGCGTATATCCCGCTAGCTGAATATCCATGTCGTCGTTCAGCCACAATTCCGTGCAACATAGGATATTATTGGTTTTGACGTCCCGTTGGTAGGATATTCGTGATCGTACCTCGTCTAGTTTATTGTCCAATGATTGCACGTTAGCAAGTACCTTCTTCCATATGTTTGGGGAGTCTCCCACATGCCTGTTGGCGAACACCAAACGTGTTTTCTTATTTTTTTCTTTAAGCAATGGCTTTTTTCTGCCCACTCTTCCGTAAAGCCCAGCTCTGTGGAGTGTACAGCTTAAAGTGGTCCTATGTACAGTACAGTAAATGTCAGTTGGCTTTTCATAGCCGATCATTCAGAGTTAGAGACAGCAGGTGCGGTAGAGAGAGAGGGTCAAAAACAGCAGGTCCGGGACAAGGTAGAATGTTGTAAAGCACAATTTCTCCCCTTTCCAGCAAAATCACCTCCACACTGCCCGTCTCTGCATGATTGAAGAAGGCAATGGAGTTCCGCAGGGTCTTTTTAAAAAGGCGGTGGGGGAAGCGAAGGCTACTGAGCGATAGTGAAAATGGAAGATATGTCGTGTGGGGAAACTGCTTTTTTCACACGATTTGTCCAACTTATCAGCACTAAAATGTCAATAAAGCACTATTCAGAGTTTATATTTTATCTCATTACATACCTATTTGAAGGTGTGTTGAATTTGAAGAGAGGTTTTAGGGTGGCGCTAACTTTAGCTTCACAAGTAAACTGAAGCTGTCACGGCTTTTGAAAGTCATGATGGCAAGCAGTGATGACACGAAAACATATCTATTGATGAACTCATGAGAAATGTACTTTACACTCACCATTGATAATGTCTTGATAAATAAATAAATATTGTTAAATATGTGACCCATTTCAGGGAACTAGGCATATGTCGCTACTTCACAGGAGAGCCGTTTGATTGTAAACTTTTTTTTAATCAAAATGCGTTTTAGGGTAGAAATGCCTTCTCGAACATGTGAACTTCATGTGCCTTAATAACAAACTTGTATGCCATCTGTAAATACAAATTAATAACTTTTTAGTGACAGGGGGCAGTATTCGGAAATTCCGATTCTACATTGTAGAATAATAGTGAAGACATCAAAACTATTAAATAACATATCATGGAATCATGTAACAACCAAAAAAGTATTAAACAAATCAAAATATATTTAATATTTGAGATTCTTCAAAAAAGCCACCCTTTGCCTTGATGACAGCTTTGCACTCTCTTGGCATTCTCTCAACCAGCTTCATGAGGTAGTCACCTAGTTCCACAGAAATGGACTCACAAATATGAATATCTTTTCCATGTAATCCAACACAACATTATTGAATATTTCATGGAAAGAGCAGGTGTTCATGTACACTCAGTGAGGCTACAATCCCGCTAATGGGATTGGTTGGACAACAACCAGTGAGATAGCACGGCGCAATATTCAAAACCAAATAATCTCAAAATTAAAATTCAAGTATTATACGTCATTTTAAAGATACTCAACTCGTTAATCCAATCACATTGTCTTATTTCAAAAAGGCTTTACGGTGAAAGAAAAACATGAGATTATTTTAGCATAGCACCTCAGCAAAGAAAAAAAAAGAAGCAATTTTCCAAGCACGATAGCCATCACAAAACCAGATATACAGCTAAAATTATGCACTAACCTTTGACAATCTTCATCAGATGACACTCCTAGGACATCATGTTAGACAATACATGCATTTTTTGTTCGATCAAGTTTATATTTATATCCAAAAACCCAATTTTTATATTGGCGCGTGACGTTCAGAAAATGTTTTCTCCCCATAACTACCGATGAATAGGCACATTTAATTTACGGAAGAACTCATAAATGTTGAAAAATTTTATAACAATTATTTAAAGAATTAGAGATAATCTACTCCTTTATGCAACCACTTTGTCAGATTTCAAAATAACGTTACGGAAAAAGCACATTGTTCAATATTCTGAGTACAGAACTTAGCCTTCAATGCAAAGCTATACAGTTAGCCTACAACCACGGCGTCGACAAATCTCTAACAATATGTTCCAAATATTTACTTACCTTTGCTGATCTTCGGCGGAATGCACTCGGATGGGCACCCACTTCCACAAGAAATGTTCATTTGTTCTGCAAAGTCCATAATTTATGTCCAAATACGTCCGTTTTGTTGACCCATCCAGAACACTTTACAATGCCATGTGGCATGGACGCAAATCCATAGACGAAATGTTCAAAGTCCCATTACCGTTTGTAGAAACACGTCAAACGATGTTTACAATCAAACCCTTAGGGTATTTTTTAACGTAAAATTGCGACCGGGCAATAGCTATTCATCCCAGAGGAAAAATAAAAAGACGATGACGTCACGTGTACGCGCATCATAAGACACCTCTCCTCAGACTGGCCTGTGATTGACTGAGCCAAAATGATCTGCCCGGTAACAGATGACGGTTGAAACCTGTTCATAAAGATTGTTGACAGCCAATGGAAGAGTTAGGAGGTGTAACGTATATCCTATGTCTAAACAAAAACTACATTTCTAAATTCTCCCACTTCCTGATTACATTTTTCTCCGTTTTTTTGCCTGCCATATGAGTTCTGTTATACTCACAGACACCATTCAAACAGTTTTAGAAACTTCAGAGTGTTTTCTATTTAAATCTACTAATAATATGCATATTCAATTTTCTGGGCCAGAGTAGTAACCTGTTTAAATTGGGTACGTTTTTCATCCGGCCGTGAAAATACTGCCCCCTAGCCCCTAGAGGAAAAGGATCGGACCCTTTTTTTCCAATTTTCGCCTAAAACGACATACCCAAATCTAACTACCTGTAGCTCGGGACCTGAAGCAAGGATATGCATATTCTTGATACCATTTGAAAGGAAACACTTTGCAGTTTGTGGAAATGTGAAATTAATGTAGGAGAATATATAACACATTAGATCTGGTAAAAGATAATACAAAGAAAAAACATGTGTTTTCATGTTTTTTTTAATAATCTTTGAAATGCATTATATCACTTAGGAGTCTAGGCTCAATTAAAATTTTAGCCACCAGATGGCAGCAATGTGTGTGCAAAGTTTTAGACTGAACAAAAGAACCACTGCATTACTGTTCAAAATGTTGTATCAAGTCTGCTCAAATGGGCCGAATTGGCAAATTGATACATTTTCAAGTACATAAAAATTATATGGTAATAAAAAATTTCAGTTTACACACTCCCAGGAATGTCATAAAATTATGGATAATTAGCTTCCCTACAAAAAGACACTAACCTTCACACATCTAGATGGTGAATGTATGAAACCAGTTGCCGTGATAAAAGTTTTTTGTTGTTGTGTACTCTCCACAAACAATAGCACAGAATTATTTCACTGTAATAGCTACTGTAAATTGGACAGTGCAGTTAGATTAACACTAAATGTTCTTGTTACTTACAATGCCATGCTAATCACATTAGCTCAAATTCTTATTTACAATGAAGTCTTACCCCAGCCAAATCCAGACAACGCTGGGCCAGTGCATCACCCTATAGGACTCCCAATAACGGACAGATGTGATACAGCCTGGATTCGAACCAGGGACTGTAGTGACGCCTCTTGCACTGAGATGCAGTGCCTTAGACCACTGCGCCACTCAGAATCCCACAAATTTTGTATCACAACTACTAAATGTCAAAATAACTTCTTAAAATTAAGCACATTAATCCGCTTGACAAGGGGTGTAGATCCTAACTGGCATATATAAGCAGCATGTGAGTTTCAAATTTGGGGAAGATCATTTTCACCATAAAAATAAACCTTTTTATTAAAGCATTACATGCATAATCAGATTTGCGGTCACTTTTGATAATGGTGTTTTCCGCTAATGGAACATTTGCACTTATAGCCTACTACCATGTGCGCATTGCTGCGCTTATAATGTGAAGAAATAGCCTAATAGTTGATCAACATTTAAGCTAAATGTTCTGATCTGTTGTGTCAGCCACATTACATAATTTTTGGGGGGGATGCTAGTGATTGTATTAAGATCTATCGCATCCCACAACTGTCCCAGACTGTTAGGAATATTTATTTAATGCACAGAATGGAATAGGTCAACTTTTGTACTATGTGGGATAGTAGATGGACATAGCGTAGTGCTTTTACTGTTTGTTAGGCCTACTCATCTTGCTGGCTAACAAAAAGTAAATGTGGACAGTTCGTCTGTCACGGATTCCTGAGATCAAGTCACCGGCCTCTAGGCGCCACTAAACTGTCTCATTACGCACACCTGATTCCAATTCCCCTGATTAGTAATTGTATATATGTGGCCTCTGTTCACCATTGTGAGTTCCGTTATTGTTACCATGTCCGTTGGTCCTGTGAGTACCTGTGCTGTTGTATCGGCTTCCATGCTATGTGTTATTGTGCTCTTATGGGTCTTGTCCCGTGTATTATTTAGAGGTTTACACCTCGCTCCTTTGTTTGGATGGAGTAAATAAAACCCCCTATTATGTATTCCTGCGCCTGTCTCCAATCATTAGACAATGTGACATAAATCAGGTGCTTCCTGATTTAATATTTGCTTGTAAGCAGGAATCAGGAGGATATAAATATGGTCAGGTGGTTTCCCTCTAGTCTGACATTTAACATGCTGATAGAAATGAGGTAAAACTGATTTAAGTTTCCCTGCATTCAAGTCCCCGACCACTAGGAGCGCCACCTCTGGGTGAGTGTTTTCCTGTTTGCTTATGGCGGTATACAGCTCATTGAGTGTGGTTTTAGTGCCAGCCTCGGTCTGTGGTGGTATGTAGACAGCTATGAAAAATACAGATGAAAACTCAAGGTAGATATTGTGGTCTACAGCTTATCATGAGATACTCTACCTCAGGCTAGCAAAACCTTGAGACTTCCTTAGATATAGTGCACCAGCTGTTGTTTACAAATATGCATAGGCCCCCACCCCGTGTCTTGCCAGAGGCTGCTGTTTTATCCCGGCGATAGAGTGTGTAACCTGCCAGCTGTATGTTATTAATGTCGTTGTTCAGCCACGACTCGGTGAAACATAAGATATTACAGTTTTTAATGTCCCGTTGGTAGGATATACATGCTTTCAGTTCGTCCCATTTATTTTCCAGTGATTGAACGTAAACTAGCAGGATGGAAGGCAAAGGCAGATTAGCCACTCGTTGCCTGATCCTCAAAAGGCACCACAATCTTTTTAGATGAAATCTCAGTTTTCTTCTCTAGCCAATGATGGCGATCTGGGCCTGGTCGGGTGTCTGTATTATATCCCTCCCGCCTGACTCATTGAAGAAAAACTCTTTCTCTTATCTGAGGTGAGTAATCTTAGTTCTGATGTGAAGCTCGTTTCAGTCATAAGAGACAGTAGCAGCAACATTATGTACAAAACAAGTTACAAACAACAGGAAAAAAACTAACAAAATAACATGGTTGGTTAAGAGCCGATAAGATGGCAGCCATCCCCTCCATCACAACATAATCTGGGTGTCTGTATTGGGGGAAAGAGAAAAGTAGTTGAGTGTCATCCATAGCAATGATAAGAGAGAATATGACAGAGCCGAGTTACTTCGTCTAAAAATAAAAGATGAGCGGTTCAAGAACTGAGCACTGGGGACACCAGTAGTGAGAGCACATGGTGCCAACACAGATCCTCTCAATGCAACCTGTCCAGTAGTATGCAATCCAGGAATGTACAGAGCCTGAGACGTCCAACCCTGAGAGGGTGGAGTTGAGAATCTGATGGTTCACAGTGTCGAAGGCAGAGGATAGATCTAGGAGGATGAGAGCAGTCAGCTTTGACAGAGTGGAGAACATCTGTGCCACAGAGGAATGCAGTCTCGAGTAGCCGCCTTTAAGCCTGACTGGTTAGGGTCAAGAAGATCGTTCTGAAAGTGATAACAGGAAAGTTGGTCAGAGACAGTATGCTCAAGTGTTTTGGAAAGAAGAGAAAGAAGGAATACAGGTCTCAGATGAGTCGAGTGTTGGTTTGTTGAGGAGGGGAACGACTTGGGTAATTTTGAAGTCACAGGGGACACAGCCTGTGTTCAGGGATGAGTTGATGAGGGAACTGAGGAATGAGAGAATGTCTCCAGAGATGGTCTGGAGAAGGGAGGGGATGGTGTCAGTGAGCAGGTTGTTGGGCTGCTAGTCACAGGATTTCATCTGGCAAGAGAGGGGAGAAAGAGGTCAAGGTGGTCAAGGTGTATGGTAGTTCTGTGTGAGTGGGACCGGTGGACTCAATAGGCTTAATGAAAGAGGAACAGATGTCGTCATTCTTTTTTTCAAAGTGGTTGACAAAGTTATCCACAGAGAGGGAGGAGGTGGATAATTAAGGAGGGAGGAGAAAGTGGAGAAAAGTTTTCCAGGGTTGAAATTTAGAGTTGTAGAAAGTGGCTTCAGCAGTGGATATAGAAGAAAAGGTAGAGAGGAGGGAGTGGAAGGTTTTCCTTCATTTCCGCTCAGCTACCAGAAGTCCTGTTCTGTTAGCATGCAGAGAGTCACTCAGCCACGGAGCGGGAAGGGGAGGTCGGGCCAGCTGGGAGGAAAGGGGACAGTGAGAGTTAAAGGATGCAGAAATGGAGGACAGTTGGATCAAAGAGGCAGCATCAGGAGACAGGAGGGAGAAGGATTTAGCAGAAGTAAGAGAGGATAGGATAGAAGAGGAGAGAGTAGTAGGAGCAAGAGAGTGAAGAGTGAAGATTATGGTGATGCATGACCATCTGGGAAGGGCCTGAGTGGTTAGGGTTGGTGGAGGGAAGGTGAGAAAAGGAAACAAAGTGGTGATCAGAGACATGGTGGGGAGTTGCAGTGGGCAAACAGCCTATGCAGTCAAGCGTATTGCCTGCCTTGTGAGTGGGAGGTAACAGGGAAAGGGTGAGGTCCAAAGGGGAAATTAAAAAAAGATGTGGAAAGAGTTGATTTGAAGTCTGACATCGAGAGGTTAACTTCTCTAGGGTAGGAGGCAGTATTTTGACGTCCGGATGAAAGGCGTGCCCAAATTAAACTGCCTACTACTCAGACTCAGAAGGTAGGATATGCATATCATTAGTAGATTTGGATAGAAAACACTCTGAAGTTTCTAAAACTGTTTGAATGATGGCTGTGAGTATAACAGAACTCATATGGCAGGCAAAAACCTGAGAAAAATCCAACCAGGAAGTGTGGAAATCTGAGGTTTGTAGTTTTTCAAGTGATTGCCTATACAGTATACAGTGACTTAGGGTTCATTTTGCACTTCCTAAGGCTTCCACTAGATGACAACAGTCATCTTGTTTCATGCTTCTACTGTTACTGGGGAGAGAATAAGAGCTGACTCAACAAGTGGACTGCCTGAAGCCAATGAGTTGTTTACTGCGCGGTCACACAGGCGCACCGTTCCTCCTTTTTCCTCTGTAATGAATACGCTATTGTCCGGTTGGAATATTATCGAAGATTTATGATAAAAAGACCCTAAGGGTTGATTGTAAACGTCGTTCGACATGTTTCTACGAACGGTAATGGAACATTTTGACTTTCGTCTAGGGTTTTGCGCTCGCGCATTGTGCCTTTGGAATAGTGATCTGAACACGCGAACAAAACAGAGGTATTTGGACATAAATATGGAGTTTATCGAACAAAATGAACATTTCTTGTGGTAGTGGGAGTCCTGGGAGTGCATTACGATGAAGATCAGCAAAGGTAAGTGAAGATTTATAATACTATTTCTGAGTTTTGTTGACTCCAGAACTTGGCGGGTAACTGTATAGCTTGCTTTGATGGCTGAGCTCTGTACTCAGAATATTGAAGAATGTGCTTCGCCGTAAAGCTATTTTGAAATCTGACACAGCGGTTGCATTAAGGAGAAGTGTATCTATAATTCTTTCAATAACTGTTGTAAATTTTATCAACGTTTATGATGAGTATTTTTGTAAATTGATGTGCTCATTCACCGGAGGTTTTGGAAGCAAAACATTTTCTGAACATCACGCGCCAATGTAAAATGGGGTTTTTGGATATAAATATGAACTTTATCAAACAAAACATACATGTATTGTGTAACATTCAGTCCTGGGAGTGTCATCTGATGAAGATCGTCAAAGGTTAGTGATTCATTTTAGCTGTATTTCTGTTTTTTGTGACGCCTCTCCTTGCTTGGAAAATGGCTGTGTGGTTTTTCTTGTCTCGGCGCTGTCCTAACATAATCTAATGTTATGCTTTTTGAATTATGAGATTTTTGTTGTTTTGAATTTGCCTCCCTGCTATTTCACTGGCTGTTGAATAGTGTGTCCCGCGGGTGGGACGCTAGCGTCCCACATACCCCAGAGAGGTTATTAAAGTCGCCCAGTACGATGAGGGGTGAGCCATCGTCGGGAAATGAGCTTATCAAGGTGTTAATCTCATTGAGGAACTTTCCAAGGGCACCTGGTGGGCAAAAGATGACAACAATGTTATGCTTGAGTGGAGAAGTGACAGTGACAGCATTGAATTCAAATGAGGAGATAGACAGGTGCACTGCAGAGACGTGTGTGTGTGTGTGTGTGTGTGTGTGTGTTTGATCTGCATGGGTGTGGGTGTGTGTAGGTGGAATTGAGCTGGAGGGATCGTACCACTCTACTCAACAGAATGCCCCAGGCCTCAGGTCCAGAGATAGATGGAGAATGACATTTTAAATAGTATGCATTATTAATAAGAGGAGCACTGTGAGAAAAAGTCTAGTGGTGAACAGAACCTGCCAGCACACTTCTTGACTTCCCTTTCTTAAGATGGAAAAAAACACTCTCTCAGCTTGTACTGTCTTTAGAACTTTTAGAAAGGTGCTGTCTGTAAGGTATGCTTCCGAACCGCAAAATGAAACACTAGGACATTGCAAAACAACAATTTCATATTCACTGAGTATATAAAATATTAAGAACATCTGCTCTTTCCATGACATAGACTATCCAGGTAGTTCTGATCCTGTATTGATGTCACTTCAATCAGTATAGATGAAGGGGAGGAGACAGGTTAAAACCTCTTACATCTAGATGTTCCGCTAGCGGAACACCTGCTCCAATATCCAATGATGGGCGTGGCGCGAAATACAAATTCCTCTAAAATCCGAAAACTTCAATTTTTCAAACATATGACTATTTTACAGCATTTTAAAGACAAGACTCTCGTTAATCTAACCACACTGTCCGATTTCAAAAAGGCTTTACAGCGAAAGCAAAACATTAGATTATGTCAGCAGAGTACCCAGCCAGAAATAATCAGACACCCATTTTTCAAGCTAGCATATAATGTCACAAAAACCCAGAAGACAGCTAAATGCAGCACTAACCTTTGATGATCTTCATCAGATGACACACCTAGGACATTATGTTATACAATACATGCATGTTTTGTTCAATCAAGTTCATATTTATATCAAAAAACAGCTTTTTACATTAGCATGTGACGTTCAGAACTAGCATACCCCCCGCAAACTTCCGGGGAATTTACAAACAATTTACTAAATTACTCACGATAAACTTTCACAAAAAGCATAACAATTATTTTAAGAATTATAGATACAGAACTCCTCTATGCACTCGATATGTCCGATTTTAAAATAGCTTTTCGGTGAAAGCACATTTTACAATATTCTAAGTACATAGCCCAGCCATCACGGGCTAGCTATTTAGACACCCGGCAAGTTTAGCCTTCACCAAAATCAGATTTACTATAAGAAAAATGGTCTTACCTTTCCTGTTCTTCGTCAGAATGCACTCCCAGGACTTCTACTTCAATAACAAATTTTGGTTTGGTCCCAAATAATCCATCGTTATATCCAAACAGCGGCGTTTTGTACGTGTGTTCTAGACACTATCCCAATGGTAAATCAGGGTCGCACGCATGGCACATTTCGTGACAAAAATTCCATTACCGTACTTCGAAGCATGTCAACCGCTGTTTAAAATCAATTTTTATGCAATTTATCTCGTAACAAAGCGATAATATTCCGACCGGGAATCTGCGTTTCGGTAAAAAGAGGGAAAAACAGAAAGGCGGGGGCGGCCAGTGCACGAGCATGAAGCCCTTTGTCTGCTGATAGACCACTTAGCAAAAGCGCTCGTGTGTTTCAGCCAGGGCTTTGAATTACGTCATTCAGGTTTTTCCCGGGCTCTGAGAGCCCATTGGAGCCGTAGGAAGTGTCACGTAACAGCAGAGATCCTTTGTAATGAATAGAGATGACAAAGAAGGGCAAGAAAGGGTACAGACAGGGTACTTCCTGTACAGAATCTTCTCAGGTTTTGGCCTGCCATTTGAGTTCTGTTATACTCACAGACACCATTCAAACAGTTTTAGAAACTTTGGAGTGTTTTCTATCAAAAGCCAATATGCTAATAATTATATGCATATCCTAGTTTCTGGGCAGGAATAATAATCAGATTAAATCGGGTACGTTTTTTATCCAGCCGTGAAAATACTGCCCCCTAGCCATAAGAGGTTAAAGAAGGATTTTTAAACTTTGAGACAATTGAGACATGGATTGTGTATGTGTGCCATTCAGAGGGTGAATGGGCAAGACAAAAGATTGAAGTGCCTTTGAACGGGGTATGGTAGTAGGTGCCAGGCACACTGGTTTGTGTCAAGAACTGCGACGCTTCTGGGTTTTTCATGCTCAACCGTTTCCCATGTGCATCAACAATAGTCCACCATCCAGACATCCAGCCAACTTGACACAACTGTGGGAAGCATTGGAGTCAACTGGCCAGCATCCCTGTGGAACGAATTTGACACTCTTATACCTGCAATAGAAACAAAATGGCTAACAAAGTGGTTTTGGCTTTGCTCTTACCAGAGCTCTCTCTAATTTCAATAATAGGATTGCCGTTCTGTCACTGGTGTGCTGCTGCGAATGTTCCTAATAATAAGGATGATATAAATATAATATTTTATGCCATTTAGCAGATGCTTTATTCCAGATAAACGTATAGTCAAATTTGCATACATTTTTGTAAAGGTGGCCCCAGCGGGAATTGAACCCACAACACCTGGCGAACCCACCACGACTGCTTCAAATGGTCCTCCAGGCCTTTAGGGGGGCTCTCCATTGTCACCTTTTTATAAGCTTGTCATGTATAATGGAGCTCGCTGGCACCAGAAATGTGGACCACACAAGCATGCTTGTCAAGCCTAATCCTCTTAGTCAGGATTCACAAGCTGCCAGGCCCATTGGACATGTATCATATATCACAGCCTACATCCATGTCCAGTAATGAATCATGTGTCTTAAGCCGCCATGATAGGTGACACAGGACAACAGGTCAAATATTGCAATAGAAACGACTACAAATCAATTTTCTGACACCTGTCCGAGGCCCACTCTGGGTTCGATGAGTGAAAATAACATGGGCTCGTAGATCATTGTCATTCAGTGCTGTCAAACAGATGTACGATGCATTCAGAAAGTATTCAGACCCTTGACTTTTTCCACATTTTGTTACATTTTAGCCTTATTCAATCTGCACACAATACCAAATAAGGATGAAGCAAAAACAGGTTTTTAGACATTTATGCATATGCATAAAAAATAAATAAGTATTCAGACCCTTTACTCAGTACTTTGTTGAAGCACCTTTGGCAGCGATTATAGTCTCAAGTCTTCCTGGGTATGACGCTAATAGCTTGGCAGACCTGTATTTGGGGAGTTTCTCCCATTCTTCTCTGCAGATCCTCTCAAGCTGTCAGCTTGGATGGGGAGTGTTGCAGCACAGCTATTTTCAGGTCTCTACAGAGATGTTAGACTGGGCTCTGGCTGGGCCACTCAAGGACATTCAGAGACTTGTCCTGAAGCCACTCCTGCATTGTCTTGGCTGTGTGCTTAGGGTCGTTGTCCTGTTGGAAGGTGAACCTTCACCCCAGTCTGAGTTCCTGAGTACTCTGAAGCAGGTTTTCATCAAGGATCTCTTTGTAATTTGCTCCGGTCATCTTTCCCTCAATCCTGACTAATCTCCCAATCCCTGGTGCTGAAAAACATCCCCACAGCATGATGCTGCCACCACCATGCTTCACCGTAGGAATGGTGCCAGGTTTCCCCCAGACATGACACTTGGCATTCAGGCCAAAGAGTTCAATCTTGGTTGCATCAGACCAGAGAATCTTGTTCTCACGGTCTGAGACTCTTTAGGTGCCTTTTGGCAAACTCCAATCAGGCTGACATGTGCCTTTTACTGAGGAGTGGCTTGCGTCTGGCAACTCTATCATAAAGATCTAATTGGTGGTGCGGCAGAGATGGTTGTCCTTCTAGAAGGTTCTCCCATCTCCACAGAGGAATTCTGGAGTTATGGAGCTCTGTCAAAATTACCATTGGGTTCTTGGTCACCTCCCTGACCAAGGCCCTTCTCCCCCGATTACTCAGTTTGGCCGGGCAGCCAGCTCTAGCAAGAGTCTTGGTGGTTCCAAACTTCTTCCATTTAAGAATGATGGAGGCCACTGTGTTCTTGGGGACCTTCAATGCTGCAGAATTTTCCTGTCTCAGAGCTCTACAGACAATTCTTTTGACCTCATGGCTTGGCTTTTGCTATGACATGCAGTGTCAACTGTGGGACCTTATATAGACAGGTGTTTGCCTTTCCAAATCATGTCCAATCAATTGAATTTACCACAGGTGGACTCCAATCAAGTTGTAGAAACATCTCAAGGATGTTCATTTGAAACAGAATGAATGTCATCTTCAAGAATAGGACTTGGAAATATGGAAGTATAGATTAGGCCAGGCCTCTGCAATTATTTTTCCATGGAGGGCCACATTAGAATATATTTTTGCCATCGCGGTCCAGAATCATATTACAGGATTGTACATCATGTGTATGACTGTGTTGACAGATATTTCTACTCTAAATCACATCCAGATATGCTACTTATTTTACTTTTTTAACATACAGAAATAAACCACATCCATGTTCTCCTTTTGGTAGGTATATTCATTATTAAACATGCAATGACGTACACGGAGAGAAAAGTTCACTGTGCATTCAGCACCACGGACAGAAATATTTTTACGGGTATGCACAAAAGCACAAGAAAGAGAGAGAGCTCAACATTACATTTAAACTACTCAATCAGTGTCAGGAGTGAAGTCTCTGATGGGCATTGACTAGAGCAGTGAAGTCAGGTATAGTTTCTGACATCGCTATGCACAGGATTGCTGAGAGGTGAGTCAGTAAGAGATGATCTGTGCCTTGACTTGTTATATTTCATCACTTAAAATGTCTGTTCACATACATAGGTTGACCCAAACAGTACAGTCGTGGCAAAAAGTTTGTTGATGTTACCATGGAATACTGAAGTATAATTAAAAGCTTTTCATAAGTGTCAAAGGCTTTTATTGACAATTACATGAAGTTGATGCAGAGACAATATTTGCAGTGTTGACCCTTCTTTTTCAAGACCTTTACAATCCGCCCTGGCATGCTGTCAATTAATTTCTGGGCCACATCCTGAGTGATGGCAGCCCATTCTTGCATAATCAATGCTTGGAGTTTGTCAGAATTTGTGGGTTTTTGTTTGTCCACTCGCCTCTTGAGGATTGACCACAAGTTCTCAATGGGATTAAGGTCTGGGGAGTTTCCTGGCCATGGACCCACAATATTGATGTTTTGTTCCCCAAGCCACTTGGTTATCACTTTTGCCTTATGGCAAGGTGCTCCATCATGCTGGAAAAGGCATTGTTCATCACCAAACTGTTCCTGGATGGTTGGGAAAAGTTGCTCTCGGAGGATGTATTGGTACCATTCTTTATTGATGGCTGTGTTCTTAACCTCTACGGGCTACGGGGGCAGTATTGAGAATTTTGGAAAAAATATGTGCCCATTTTTAACTGCCACCTACACCAACTCAGAAGCTAGGATATGCATATTATTACCAGATTTGGATAGAAAACACTCTGAATTTTCTAAAACAGTTTGAATGGTGTCTGTAAGTATAACAAAACTCATATTGCAGGCAAAAACCTGTGAAAAATAGATAAAAAAAATGAGAATTTTGTGACTGTACTATTTAGTGTCATTGTTTTATAGATACCACAGTGAGAAAGGATTCAGTTCGCAACTCCTACTGCTTCCACTAGATGTCAACGATCTTTAGAAAGTTGTTTGATGCATCTGTGATGAATACAGACCGAATTAGAATGCTTACAAGTTGACACGTCATCACTTCATTTTTTGGGCCTGCGCATGAATCTGAGAAGAGTGTCTTTGTCATAATCGTTTATTCTAGACACTTGATAGGTTGTGTGAAAATATTACTGATGTTTACTGATGTTTCACGTTAAAAATGGACCAAAAGATTAATGCTAAACAACGTTTGACATGTTTGAACAAACATAAATAGATTATTTACTAGGTTTTTTTTAGCTTTTCGGCGTGTCTTTACACTGCCCACCTCATTTTGTGGGAGCCTACTGAACGCTAACTATTTGGACATAAATTATGAACTTTGTCAAAAGAAACCACATTTGTTCTGGACCTGGGATCGCTGGCAGCGCCTTCTGATGGAGATGATCAAAGGTAAGGGGATATTTAGAATGTTATTATCGATATTAGATGATGCTAATGCTAACGGTATAGCTTAGCTTAGCTTAGCTTATAGCTTAGCTTATGTTGTTAGCATAGTACCCAGTTTATAGCAAAATGTGATTTCCCAGTAAAGTTATTTTGAGATCTGGCCATTCGGTAGCAATTATGAGATGATAATATATTATTCTTTGAATGACAATATTATAATTTACCAATGTTTTCGAATAGTAATTCCGTGATTTGTAATGCTGGATTCACTGGGAGCATTCGAGCCGAAAAAAATTCTGAATTTCACCGCGACTGTAAATGCTGTTTTTGGATATAAATATGAACTTGATGGAACTAAAAATGCATGTATTGTCTAACATAATGTCCTATGAGTGTCATCTGATGCAGATTGTCAAAGGTAAGTGCATAATTCTAGCTAGTTTTCTGTCTGTTGATGCCCTTCTTTGAATTGGCTAAACATTACACGCAGCTATTGTCAATGTACTCTCCTCACATAACCTAACTTTATGCATTCTCCGTAAAGCCTCTGAAAATCGGACAGCGTGGTTAGATTTAGGAGATATATCTTTCAAATGGAGGAAAATAGTTGATTATTTGATTATTTGAAATGATTACTCTTGCAGTTTTGAATTCCCCGCCATGGTCACATGGCAATGAATCCCAATACCGGGATAAGATCCTGCCCCCTGGCCTCAATTAAGCCAAATTGTGAGTGAGCCCACTCCCTTGGCTGAGAAGCAACCCCACACATGAATGGTCTAAGGATGCTTTACTGTTGGCATGACACAGGACTGATGGTAGCGCTCATCTTGTCTTCCCCGGACAAGCTTTTTTCCGGATGCCTCAAACAATCGTACAGGGGATTCATCAGAGAAAATTACTTTACCCCAGTACTCATAAGTCCAATCCCTGTACCTTTTGCCGAATATCAGTCTCTCCCTGATGTTTTTCCAGGAGAGAAGTGGCTTCTTTGCTGCCCTTCTTGACACCAGGCCATCCTGCAAAAGTCTTCGCCTCACTGTGCGTGCAGATGCACTCACACCTGCCTGCTGCCATTCCTGAGCAAGCTCTGTACTGGTGGTGCCCGATCCCGCAGCTTAATCAATTTCAGGAGACGGTCCTGGCACTTGCTGGACTTTCTTGGGCGCCCTGAAGCCTTCTTCACAACAATTGACCCGCTCTCCTTGAAGTTCTTGATGATCCGATAAATGGTTGATTTAGATGCAATCTTACTGGCAGAAATATCCTTGCCTGTGAAGCCCTTTTTGTGCAAAGCAATGATGACGGCACGTGTTTCCTTGCAGGTAACCATGATTGACAGAGGAAGAACAATGATTCCAAACACCACCCTCCTTTTGAAGCCTGCAGTCTGTTATTCGAACTCAATCAGCATGACTGAGTGATCTCCAGCCTTGTCCTCATCAACACTCACACCTGTGTTAACGAGAGAATCACTGACATGATGTCAGCTGGTCCTTTTGTGGCAGGGCTGAAATGTAGTGGCAATGTTTTGGGGGGATTCAGTTCATTTGCATGGCAAGAAGGACTTGCAATTAATTGCAGTTCATCTGATCAATCTTCATAACATTCTGGAGTATATGCAAATTGCCATCATACAAACTGAGGCAGCAGACTGTGAAAACGAATATTTGTGTCATTCTCAAAACTTTTGGCCATGACTGTACAAACATCTTCTGAGCATGACTGCTAACCTTTGGAAAGTTTTGTTTATCAAGAGATGCATAGAACCTCGTCAGTGACATTGTTTTGAATATTTCTCCAATCACTGCATCAGATTGAAGATTGATAAACTCAAGTTGCAGGTCAATCTATATTGAAGTTGAAAGTAGGGGAAACCAACAGCATGTCATTTTCCAACACTTTGAAATCCTCAAAACGCAGAGAAAACTCTGTTCAACGGATGCAGCAACGATGTATACTTCTCCCGCTGGTCATCTGATAGGGAACAGACTAGTAGTATTGGAAGGTGGGTGAGACTGTTGGCTTCTACTTGGCGGATCAGGAGGAGTAATTTTCCCTTGAAGGCTATGACAAGGCAGTACATCTGATGTGCAAAAAACCCTTGGCTTTTAGTTTGGAATTCAGTTAACTTCTTACGACAACCCGATCCCGTTAGCGGGATGGAGTTTGACAATAGCCAGTGAAAAATCAGAGCGCATGATTCAAAACCACAAATCTAATCATTTCAATTTTCTCAAACATAGGACTATTTTACACCATTTTATAGATACACTTCTCCTGAATCGAACCAAGTTGTCCGATTTCAATAGGCAATGACTTGAAGTGAGTCCACCCATCAGATTTCCACTTCCTGGTAGGATTTTTCATCAGGTTTTTGCTTGGCATATGAGTTCTGTTATACTCACAGACATCATTCAAACAGTTTTAGAAACTTCAGTGTTTTCTATCCAAATCTACTAATAATATGCATATCCTAGCTTCTGAGTTTGAGTAGGAGGCAGTTTAATATGGGCACGTATTTCATCCGAAAGTGAAAATACTGCCCCCTACCAATAAGAAGTTTTAATTCATGAGGGTCATGATGTCCACAGTGAAAGCAACATCAGCCAACCATTCTTTATCTTGCAGTTGAGAATTTACAACTTCAGGTCCCACACCCTCTAGGGTATGTGGGACGAAATCGTCCCACCTAGTCAACAGCCAGTGGAATCGAGTGGCGCGATATTCAAATACCTTAGACATTTTATTACTTCAATTTCTAATTGTATTACTTCAATTTCTCAAACATATGACTATTTTACACCATTTTAAAGACAAGACTCTCGTTAATCTAACCACATTGTCTGATTTCAAAAAGGCTTTACAACGAAAGCAAAACATTAGATTATGTTAGGAGAGTACCCAGCCAGAAATAATCACACACCCATTTTTCAAGCTAGCATATAATGTCACAAAAACCAAAACCACAGCTAAATGCAGCACTAACCTTTGATGATCTTCATCAGATGACACTCCTAGGACATTATGTTATACAATACATGCATGTCTGTTCAATCAAGTTCATATTTATATCAAAAACCAGCTTTTTACATTAGCATGTGACGTTCAGAACAAGCAAACATACCGAAAACTTCCAGTGAATTTACTAAATTACTCACGATAAACGTAAAAAAAAAACATAACAATTATTTTAAGAATTATAGATATAGAACTCCTTTATGCAATCGCGGTGTCAGATTTTAAAATAGCTTTTCGGCAAAAGCACATTTTGCAATATTCTGAGTAGATAGCTCGCCATCACGGGCTAGCTAATTTGACACCCACCAATTTTGGCACTCACCAAACTCAGATTTACTATAAGAAAAATTGGATTACCTTTGCTGTTCTTCGTCAGAATGCACTCCCAGGACGTCTACTTCATCCACAAATGTTGTTTTGGTTCAAAATAATCCATAGTTATGTTCAAATATCCTCTGTTATGTTCATGCGTTCAAGACACTATCCGAACGGTGACGCGCGGACGCGTATCGTGACAAAAAAATTCAAAATATTCCATTACTGTACTTCGAAGCATGTCAAACGCTGTTTAAAATCAATTTTTATGCGCTTTTTCTTGTAAAATAGTGATAATATTCCGACCGGGAGACGTCTTTTTCGTTCAAAGACGATGTAAAATGGCCTCTTCACGTGCAAGCGCGCCCCCGTCTCATTGTTCTCAGATCGACCACTATCCAAATGCGCTACTGTTTTTCAGGCAGGGGCTGCAAAGTCATCATTCAACGTTCTGGCGCCTTCTGCGAGCCTATGGGAGCCTTAGAAAGTGTCACGTTACAGCAGAGATCCTCTGTTTTCGATAAAGAGAGTATAGAAGGCCAAGAAATGGTCAGAGAGGGCACTTCCTGTACAGAATCTTCTCAGGTTTTTGCCTGCCATATGAGTTCTGTTATACTCACAGACACCATTCAAACAGTTTTAGAAACTTTACGGTGTTTTCTATCCAAATCCATATTCTGGTTTCTGGGCAGTAGTAATAACCAGATTGAATCGGGTACGTTTTTTATCCGGATGTGAAAATACTGCCCCCTACCCTAGAGAGGTTAAGCACCTTCCCCAAACTCAGCTGTCTCACGTTTGTATGGTAAGGGAGATCTGCATGACCCGACTCTGTCTCTTCCAACAGTGAGACAAACTGCCTGTGGTTTAAAGATTTGGCTCTTATGAAGTTTACCACTTTAGTGACTGTATCCACAACATGGCTCATTTTCAGAACACATTTACAGAGCACCTCCTGATGAATAATGCAATGTGGGAAAATCATTTTCTGACCTGGGTTCAGCTCAGCTACTTGATCTTGTATCCTTTTCAAAAGGCCAAGTTTGGGCACCTGTCAAGTTTGGGCACCCATCGGTCACACTGGATAACTTTTCAAAACTCAGTCCCAGCTTTGCCACACACTTATTAACCTCCTCCAATAAATCTTTCCCTGTGGTTGTGCTCTTCATTGACTGCACTGAAGCAAGCTCCTCTGTAATTTTAAAGTCTGGGGTTGTGCCTTGTAAGAATATCAACAACTGCACCATGTCACGTGCATCACTGCTCTCATCCAGGGCCAAGGAGAAATAGGTGAAATCCTTTACCTTGTCTTTCAACTGTTGGTCCATATTCTCTGCAATGTCTTCAACACGCCGTGCCACTGTTTGTCTTGACAGAGAAATATTTTTCAAACAGCTCTTTCTTGTTGGGGCAAAGTATTGCTGCAGAGTCAATTAATTCATTTGCCCTCAGCGAATGGCTTGCTATGTTTAGCAATCTTGTGGCACAGTACATAGCTAGCTCTTGCAATTCTGTCATTTTCTGAATGCAGTTTTGTGAAAAGTCCTTGCTGCTTTTGCAACTGAGAAAGCAACTCTTTCAAATGCACTTGCCCTCTGCTCAGAAGATATATTCCTATATTTCTCTGCATGCTTCATCTGGAAGTGTCGGGACAGTTGTAGTCTTTCAAAACAGCGATGCTCTCTTCGCACTCTAAACACACAGCTTTCCTTTTTACCTCTATACATAAATATTTCGACGTTCACTCTTGCTGGAACACCCTACATTCATTGTCTACTTTCCTTTTCTACTTTCCTTTCATTTTCTACTTTTCTTTGAAAAACACATTTTTGCACAATTTTTAGCTAGCTACTATTTGTAACTGTGATATGTGTGTCAACCTGTCAGTCACTCTGTCCTCGTGCAGTTGTTATTTATGCGTGCCTTCAAAATAAATGTCCCACAAGTGATGGGAGTTAAATCATTACACAAAGGTGAGTATTCATTGGGCTTTTAATTTGAATAACAAATATGTTTTTCAAAACTCACTATCGCAAATTCTTTATGTGATCTGAGCATGACTCCGGAGGCCGTATTGAATCAGGTCACAGGCTGCATACGGCCCCCGGGTCGGCCTTTGCCCAGGCCTGGATTAGGCTAATTGTTTAATCTGAGCATGACCCCAAACCTAAGGGTTTATTAGCCAGACCTACTCTGTTGTTTATAATTTGATTTTAATGTCATGGAGGACTGATTGGGCTCATCGATTTGAGTTGAGAAATAAATTCTGCAATCATGGAAATGCATGCTTTGAGCACTACTGAAAAGTGTACATGTGAAAAAATGAATGTGCTGCATTTGCTACAGGTGTCACGACTTCCGCTGAAGTCGGTCCCTCTCCTTGTTCGGGCGGCGTTTGGCGGTCTACATCACCACCACCGATCCACTTTTCATTTTCCATTTGTTTTGTCTATGTCTTACACACCTGGTTTCACTCACCCAATTACCTGTTTATTATTTAACCCTCTGTTCCCCATGTTTGGTTGTGAGTGATTGTTTGTTGTATTGTGGTCCGTATTTGTGGGCTTGGTAATTCTTTTGTATTTTGATGACTTTGAGTAAAGTTACTTTTATTTACTCATTTCTGGTGTCTGCGCCTGATTTCTCTGCACCAGCTATACATAGATCCTTACAGAATCCCTCAACCCGAATGGAGTCAGCAGGAGCAGACGCCCTCCCAGTTGCAGTGGAGGAGCGCGTTCAGCAGCACGTGACCATGTTACAACGTCTGGGCACAGCCATGGATCGCTAGCTGCAGACGATGGATCGTTGGGAGAGAGGAGGAGGTTTTCCAGCGCCTCCACCAGCCCCACTACAACAGGTCCCACTGTCCACCCCTCTTCCACCTGGTCCCAGCGCGATTCAACTCGTGCTCCTGAGGGAGTATGATGGGACGGCTGCCGGATGCCAGGGGTTTCTACTACAGCTGGAGCTCTACCTGGTGACCATCCACCCGGCTCCTTCGGGGCGTGAGAGTGTGTCCGCCCTCGTCTCCTGCCTCTCAGGCAAAGCCCTGGAGTGGGCCAACGCCGTATGGAGTAAGGGAGACGCGGCGTTGGACCATTACGCAGTGTTCACCCGCCGCTTTCAGGCAGTGTTCGATCTGTTCCACCTGAGGCAGGGGACGAGGAGCGCGTAGGATTTCGCCTTGGACTTGATTTCGTGGTTGACCCTGGCCGCCAGTGCGGGATGGAACGACAGGGACCTGGTCGATCACTACAGGTGCAGTCTGCGCGAAGGCGTCCGTCGGGAGTTGGCCTGCCGAGACACCACCCTCACAGTGTGTCCAGCCGGTGGACATGTCCATCCGGCTGGACAACCTGCTGACTGCCCGCGGACGTCCAGATTGGGACCTGTCAGTTCCATCCCCCAGCACCTCCGCTCCGACGCCCATGGAGCTGGGAGGTGGTGCACTTAGGGCGACCGGAGGAGGGGCCATTCCCTGCACCATCTGTGGCCGCAGAGGGTACACTGCTGGTCGGTGCTGGGGGGTTCCTCAGGGAGTCGAGGCAGCAGGCAGGGCATTATCATGTCACCCCAGGTGAGTCGGCACCAGGCTCACCCAGAGCCCCCTGTTGCTCACGTGTGTGTTTATTTCATTTCCTGAGTTTTCCCCGCATTCCCAGCATAAGGCACTAGTAGATTCAAATTTTATGGACCGTTCATTTGCTCATAGTTGAGGGATTCCCCATTGTTCCTGTGGATATGCCCTTCCCTGTGCATGCCCTAGATAGTCGACCATTAGGGTCAGGGCTGATTAGGGAGGCCACCGCTCCACTTGACATGGTTACATAGGAGGGTCACAAGGAGAGAATCAGTCTCTTCCTTATTGATTCTCCTGCATTTCCCGTGGTGCTGGGCCTACCCTGGTTGCCCTGTTATAACCCCACTATTTCGTGGCAACAGAGGGCTCTCAAGGGGTGGTCACGAGAGTGCTCAGGGAGGTGTGTAGGGGTTTCCATCGGTGCAACTACGGTGGAAAGTCCAGACCAGGTCTCCACCGTGCGCATCCCCTCAGAATAGGCCGATTTGGCTCTCGCCTTCTGTAAGAAGAGGGCGACTAAATTACCACCTCATCGACGGAAGACGGCATTTAGTACCACCTCAGGGCACTATGAGTACCTCGTCATGCCGTATGGGTTGATGAATGCTCCATCAGTCTTCCAGGCCTTTGTTGAGATTTTCTGGGACCTGCACGGGCAGGGTGTAGTGGTGTATATCAATGACATTCTGATATACTCCGCTACACGCGCTGAGCATGTGTCCCTGGTGCGCAGGGTGCTTAGTCATCTGTTGGAGCATGACCTGTACGTCAAGGCTGAGAAATGTCTGTTCTTCCAACAGTCCGTCTCCATCCTAGGGTACTGCATTTCCACTTCAGGGGTGGAGATGGAGAGTGACCGCATTTCAGCCGTGCGTAATTGGCAGACTCCCACCACGGTAAAGGAAGTGCAGCAGTTTCTAGTGTTTGCCAACTACTACCAGAGGTTTATCTGGGGTTTTGGTGAGGTAGCAGCTCACATTACCTCACTGCTGAAGGGGGGACCGGTACGGCTGCAGTGGTCGGCTGAGGCGGACAGGGCTTTTGGTCACCTGAAGGCTCTGTTTACCTCGGCTCCCATGCTGGCTCATCCGGATCCCTCTTTGGCGTTCATAGTGGAGGTGGATGCGTCCGAGGCTGGGATAGGAGCCGTGCTCTCTCAGCGCTTGGGCACGCCACCAAAGCTCCGCCCCTGTGCTTTCTTTTCGAAGAAGCTCAGCCCGGCGGAGCGAAATTATCATGTGGGGGACCGGGAGCTGTTGGCTGTTGTCAGTGCTCTGAAGGCGTGGAGACATTGGCTTGAGGGGGCTAAACACCCTTTTCTCATCTGGACTGAAATCTGCAATCTGGAGTATATCCGGGCGGCGAGGAGACTGTCGGTGGACTTCCTGACGGATCTTCCACCCTCATAGGGCAACACCACAATCCTGGTCGTTGAGGATCGGTTTTCTAAGTCCTGCCGTCTCCTCCCTTTGCTCGGTCTCCCTACGGCCCTACAGACTGCAGAGGCCCTGTTTACACATGTCTTCCGGCACTACAGGGTGCCTGAGGACATAGTTTCTGATCGGGGTCTGAAGAGCATTCATGGAACGTCTGGGGGTCTCGGTCAGCCTCACCTCAGTTTTTTACCACGAAAGTAACGGGCAGGTGGAGAGAGTAAACCAGGATGTGGGTAGGTTTCTGCAGTCATATTGCCAGGACCGGCTGGGGGAGAGGGCGGCGTTCATCCCCTGGGCAGAGATGGCTCAAAACTCACGCCACTCCTCCACTAACCTCTCTCCTTTCCAGTGCGTACTGGGGTATCAGCCGGTTCTGGCACCGTGGCATCAGAGCCAAATCGAAGCTCCTCCGGTGGACAAATGGTTTAAGCCCTTGGAAGAGACCTGGGACACCGCCCATGTGCACCTGCAACGGGCCGTGAGGCGGCAGAAGGCGAGCGCTGACCGTCACCACAGTGAGGCCGCGGTGTTCGCACCGGGGAACCGGGTCTGGCTCTCGACCCGGAACCTGCCCCTCCGCCTGCCTTGCCGGAAGCTGGGCCATTCAAAGTCCTGAGGAGACTGAACGAGGTATGCTATAGGTTACAGCTTCCCCCAGATTACCGTATTAATCCCTCATTCCATGTGTCTCTCCTCAGGCCGGTGGTGGCTGGTCCACTCCAGGAAGCTGAGGTGTGGGAGGTCCCTCCGCCCCCCCTGGACATTCGGGGGGTCCCGGCGTATGCTGTTCGAGCCATCCTGGACTCGAGGCGTCGGGCGAGGGGCCTTCAGTACCTCGTGGAGTGGGAGGGGTACGGTCTGGATGAGAGATGCTGGGTGCCGGTGGAGGATGTCTTGGACCCTTCGTCGCTGCGGGATTTCCACCGTCTTCACTCGGATCGCCCTGCGCCTCGTCCTCCGGGTCGTCCCCGAGGTCGGTGTCGGTGCGCTTCTGGAGCCATGTGTCAAGGGGGGGTACTGTCATGACTTCTGACGATGTCGGTCCCTCTCCTTCTTCGGGCGGCATACGGCGGTCGACGTCACCGGCCTTCTAGCCACCGCCGATCCACTTTTAATTTTCCATTTGTTTTGTCTATGTCTTACACACTTGGTTTTACTCACCCAATTACATGTTTATTATTTAACCCACTGTTCCCCATGTTTGGTTGTGAGTGATTGTTTGTTGTATTGTGGTCCGTATTTGTGGGCTTGGTAATTCTCTTGTATTTTGATGACTTTGAGTAAAGTTACTTTTATTTACTGATCTCTGCTGTCCTGTGCCTGACTCCTCTGCACCAGCTACACTGTTGTTTTTGTTGGTGATATCTTGATAAAGTGCAGCTGTTTAAAGGGCAAATCCATAGTTGAAACAGTAAGAAAATGGGCACCCCACCTCTGTTCTGGTAAAAAGCTGAGGGATGGGCCTGGAGAAATGTAACCACTCTCAGATTAATAAACAGAGCTATGAATGCAAGGACTGACCATCCATGAGATCAACATTATTGTTTTATGAGGGTGCACAGTGTTACACAAGCTTATATTTTGGGTTATCATGGAGTGTGAGAGTTGAACTAAGCTCATGATGCATTTCTAAGTTAAATTCTTCAAGAACCATATAAAGAAACTTCCCTTTTTCAGGACCCTGTCTTTCAAAGATAATTTGTAAAAATCCAAATAACTTCACAGATCTTCATTGTAAAGGGTTTAAACACTGTTTCCCATGCTTGTTCAATGAACCATAAACAAATAATGAACATGCACCTGTGGAACGGTAGTTAAGACACTAACAGTTTACAGTCGGTAGGCAAAACTTCTTAGGGCTAGCCGTCCCGTCAGTGGGACACCTGTCGACAAAATCCGATTAAATTGGAGGGTGCATATTTCAAATAAATAATCGTAATATTAAACATTTATGAACATACAAGTATCTTATATCGGTTAAAAGCTTAAATTCTTAATCTAACTGCATTGTTCGATTTACAATAGGCTTTACAGCGAAAGCATACCATGCGATTGTTTGAGGATGGCTCCCCACATCAACATATTTTTCAACCAGCACAGGCTTCATACAATCACAAATAGTGATTAAATAATAACTTACTTTTTTAAAATCTTCCTCTGTTTGCAATCCCAAGGGTCCCAGCTACAACATGCACGGTCGTTTTGTTAGATAAAATCCTTCTTTATATCCCAAAAAGTCTGTTTAGATGGCTCCATCGATTTCAGTCATCCACTCATTCAACATGCAGACAAAGGAATCCAAAAAGCTTGTTAAAACATGTCAAACTATGTTTCTGTTTAATCCTCAGGTACCCTAAAATGTAATTAAACTATAATATTTCATACGGAAAGAAGTATGTTCAATAGAAAAGTAAAATTAACAAGTGTGCGTCCTTTTGTTGCGCGCCCATAGACTGATTTCCAACTGTGACTCTTTGTACCAAAACTCAAAATTCTTCCTCGTATTGGAAGAAACAATCCTGAAACCATGAACAACGACTTTTGACATTTAGTGGAAGCCATATGAATTGCAATCTGGGAGCTGGAATTGCATAGGACCTATAGCTTTCCAATGTAAGAGCATGGGATCTCCAATTTTTTTTTATCCTACCATATCAATTGCGTTATAGTCTAATACATTATTTTAACATTTCTACAAACTTCAGAGTGTTTTCTGTCCAATCGTACCAATTATATGCATATCCTGGCTTCTGGGCCTGAGTAACAGGCAGATTACTTTGGGCACGTCAGTCAGCTCATCTGCGAGAATGTGCCTTAGGCATGCTGCAAGGAGGCATGAGGACTGCAGATATGGCCAGGGCAATAAATTGCAATGTCCATACTGTGAAACGCCTAAGACAGCGCTACAGGGAGACAGGACGGACAGCTGATCGTCCTTGCAGTGGCAGACCACATGTAACAACACCTGCACAGGATCGGTACTTCCGAACATCACACCTGCGGGACAGGTAACAACAACAACTGCCCGAGTTACACCAGGAACGCACAATCCCTCCATCAGTTCTCAAACTGTCCTCAATAGGCTGAGAGAGGCTGGACTGAGGGCTTGTAGGCCTGTTGTAAGGCAGGTCCTCACTAGACATCAACAGCAAAAAAGTTGCCTATGGGTACAAACCCATCGTCGCTGGACCAGACAGGACTGGCAAAAAGTGCTCTTCACTGACGAGTAGTGGTTTAGTCTCACCAGGGGTGAAGGTCGGATTCTCATTTATCGTCGAAGGAATGAGCGTTACACCGAGGCCTGTACTCTGGAGCGGGATCGATTTGGAGGTGGAGGGTCCGTCATGGTCTGGGGCGTTGTGTCACAGCATCATCGGACTGAGATTGTTGTCATTTCAGGCAATCTCAACGCTGTGCGTTACAGGGAAGACATCCTCCTCCCTCATGTGGTACCCTTCCTGCAGGCTCATCCTGACATGACCCTCCAGCATGACAATGCCCCCAGCCGTACCGCTCGTTCTGTGCATGATTTCCTGCAAGACAGGAATGTCAGTGTTCTGCCATGGCCAGCGAAGAGCCCGGATCTCAATCCCATTGAGCACGTTAGGGACCTTTTGGATCGGAGGGTGAGGGCTAGGGCCATTCCCCCCAGAAATGTCCGGGAACTTGCAGGTGCCTTGGTGGAAGAGTGGGGTAACATCTCACAGCGAGAACTGGCAAATCTGGTGCAGTCCATGAGGAGGAGATGCACTGCAGTGCTATTGCAGCCGGTGGCCAGACCAGATACTGACTCTTACTTTTGATTTTGACCCCCCCTTTATTCAGAGACACATTATTCAATTTCTGTTAGTCACATGTCTGAGGTACTTGTTCAGTTTATGTCTCAGTTGTTGAACCTTGTTATGTTCATATAAATAATTACACATTTTAATTTTAATGAAAATAAACGCAGTTGACAGTGAGAGGATGTTTATTTTTTGTTGAGTTTACATATATATGTATATATACAGTTGAAGTCGGAAGTTTACATACACTTTAGCCAAATACATTTAAAACTTCTTTTAAATGGGCAGTATTTTTTACATCCGGATGAAAAGCGTGCCCAAAGTAAACTGCCTGTTTCTCAGGCCCAGAAGCTAGGATATGCATATAATTGGTAGATTTAGATAGAAAACAAAACTGTTAAAATTCTGTCTGTGTGTATAACAGAACTGATATGGCAGGCGAAACCCCGAGGACAAACCATCCCCCAAAAAAATAATGTCAGCTTACCACTGTTTTCAATGGCTTGAACTTTAATCATAAGCTTCCACTAGATGTCAACAGTCTTTAGAAATAGTTTCAGGCTGGTTTTTAGAAAAATGACCCAGAAATTGAAGTTTTTCTAGGTGGCTCCAATTTTGGCTTTAGACTTTCCAAGCACGTAGAGGAAAGCGCGTTCTTTGTTGTTTATCTCCATTTTATCGTTTATAGTTTATTTGCGTATCAGGATACCTAAGGATTGATTATAAACGTTGTTTGACTGGTTTGGAAAAGTTTATTAGTAACGTTTGGGATTCATTTTGTATGCATTTTGACGGAGGGAAACTGAGTGGATTATTGACTGATGCGCGCCAGCAAAACTGAAATTTTATGGATATAAAAAATTACATTATCGAACAAAAGGACCATTTGTGATGTTTATGGGACATTTCGGAGTGCCAACAGAAGAGGATCTTCAAAGGTAAGGCATTAATTATATCGTTATTTCTGAGTTTTGTGTCACGCCTGGCGGGTTGAAATATGATTGTCATGTGTTTGTTTGATGGGGCGCCGTCCTCAGATAATCGCATGGTATGCTTTCGCTGTAAAGCCTTTTTGAAATCTGACACCTTGGCTGGATTAACAAGAAGTTAAGCTTTATTTTGACATATTGCATGTGTATTTTCAAGAATGTTAAATATTTACAATTCTGTAGTTTGAATTTGGTGCCCTGCACTTTCACTGGATGTTGGTCAGGTGGGGTGGTAGCGTCCCATCTAGCCTAGAGGGGTTAAACTCAGTTTTTCACAATTCCTGACATTTAATCCTAGTAAAAAAATCCCTGTTTCAGGTCAGTTTGGATCACCACTTCATTTTAAGAATGTGAAATGTCAGAATAATAGCAGAGAGAATTATTCATTTCAGCTTTAATTTCTTTCATCACATTCCCAGTGGGTCAGAAGTTTACATACACTCAATTAGTATTTGGTAGCATTGCCTTTAAATTGTTTAACTTGGGTCAAACGTTTCGGTTAGCCTTCCACAAGCTTCCCACAATAAGTTGGGTGAATTTTGGCCCATTCCTCCTGACAGAGCTGGTGTAACTGAGTCAGGTTTGTAGGCCTCCTTACTTACACACACTTTTTTAGTACTGCTCACAAAGTTTCTATAGGATTGAGGTCAGGGCTTTGTGATAGCCACTCCAATACCTTGACTTTGTTGACCTTAAGCCATTTAGCCACAACTTTGGAAGTATGCTTGGGGTCATTGTCCATTTGTAAGACCCATTTGCGACCAAGCTTTAACGTCCTGACTGATGTCTTGAGATGTTGCTTCAATATATCCACCTACTTTTCCTTTCTCATGATGCCATCTATTTGTGAAGTGCACCAGTCCCTCCTGCAGAAAAGCACCCCACAACATGTTGCTGCCACCCCCGTGCTTCACGGTTGGGATGGTGTTCTTCGGCTTGCAAGCCTCCCTCGTTTTCCTCCAAACATAACGATGGTCATTATGGCCAAACAGTACTATTTTTGTTTCATCAGACCAGAGGACATTTCTCCAAAAAGTACAATCTTTTTCCCCATGTGCATTTGAAAACTGTAATCAGGCTTTTTTATGGCGGTTTTGGAGCAGTGGCTTCTTCCTTGCTGAGCGGCCTTTCAGGTTATGTCGATATAGGACTTGTTTTACTGTGGATATAAATACTTTTGTACCTCTTTCCTCCAGCATCTTCACAAGGTCCTTTGCTGTTGTTCTGGGATTGATTTGCACTTTTCGCACCAAAGTACGTTCATCTCTAGGAGACAGAACACGTCTCTTCCTGAGCGGTATGACGGCTGCGTGGTCCCTTGATGTTCATACTTGCGTACTATTGTTTGTACAGATGAACGTGGTGCTTTCAGGCATTTGGAAATTGCTCCCAAGGATGAACCAGACATGTGGAGGTCTTCCATTATTTTCTTCTTAGGTCATGGCTGATTTCTTTTGATTTTCCCATAATGTCATTCAAAGAGGCACTGAATTTAAAGGTAGGCCTTGGAATACACCTCCAGTTGACTCAAATGATGTCAAGCCATAAGACTCCTGAACAGGTAATCAAATGGCTACCCGGACTATTTGCATTGTGTGCCCCCCCAACCTCTCTTTTACGCTGCTGCTTCTCTCTGTTCATCATATATGCACAGTCACATTAACTATACATTCATGTACATACTACCTCAATTGGCCCGACCAACCAGTGCTCCCACGCATTGGCTAACAAGGCTATATGCATTGTGTCCCGCCACGCGCCAACCCCTCTTTACGCTACTGCTACTCTCTGTTCATCATATATGCATAGTCACTTTAACCATATCTACATGTACATACTACCTCAATCAGCCTGACTAACCGGTGTCTGTATGTAGCCTCACTACTTTTATAGCCTCGCTACTGTATTTAGCCTCGCTACTGTTTTTCCACTGTCTTTTTACTGTTAATTTTATTTATTTACTTAACTATTGTTCACCTAATACCTTTTTTGCACCATTGGTTAGAGCCTGTAAGTAAGCATTTCACTGTAAGGTCTAAACCTGTTGCATTCGGTGCACGTGACAAATAAACTTTGATTTGGAATTAGCCTATCAGAAGCTTCTAAAACCATGACATTATTTTCTGTAATTTTCCAAGCTGTTTAAAGGCACAGTCAATTTAGTATATGCAAACTTCTAACCCACTGGAATTGTGATACAGTGAATGATAAGTGAAATAATCTGTCAGTACACAATTGTTGGAAGAATGACTTGTGTCATGCATCCTAACCAACTTGCCAAAACCATGGTCTGTTATGGTTGGAAAACGAGTTTGAATGACTCCTACCTAAGTTTATGTAAACTTCCGACTTCAACTGTATGTGTTCCACAATAATTCACTGTTGCCTCCTTTTTCAGGTATCATGGCTCGAGATTTATTTGAGAAAGAAATCATCAAGAGATATGCATTGCAAATGAGGGCATAAACTAACTAAACTAATAAGCAAACACGTTTGGTGTTCTCCAAAAGGCATGTGGGAGATCCATGAGATTACTGTAGGTTTTTGGTTTCTCTCCTTCTAAAAACAGAAATGAAACATTCTAAAAAACAAACTGGCTTTATTTACAAATTAGTAACAATTTCTCACCCCATGTTCAAGAATGGCCTTTTTCTCGCTCATTTTACATTCTTTGAAAACTAAATCATCTCCAAAATATTGTTATTTTTTTAAACAAAGCAATTATTATGATTGTTATTATTCATATGAATATAGAATTATATAAAAACCCCGTGGATATTCTCCCAGATATATTATTAACCCTGTTATTAGCAGGACAATATATATTGGTCATGGCTCCCGAGTGGCGCACAATGGGATTGCCTTGCAGTTCTCCAGCTGTATCCACTGAAAGCGCGCGAGGTTCAAGGCAGGAGGGCAGGGGGCAAGGGATGGGCCGCAGAGCTGCACACAGAAGACTGACCTAGGAGGAAGGGGGAGGGGGGTTGGCACAGAGCAACACTTTAAGGGGCATTGCACTAATAATGGCGCTGACCAGGGAAACATTCCTGCTGTTCTTAGTGCCAGTCTGCATATTCAAACTAAAACAATATAACTAATAATGGCGTGAAAAATGCCCCTTAGATATGAATTCGGAGGGCAGATATTAAATATTAAAGCATTAGACCTCTCACTAATGGCGTCACTCAAAAGTTATAGTTAATTAAGTCCTCCACAATAGTATGGGGCTTGCCTGTCCTAGCCACTCGATAGCTCACTATGTTAATACGCTTCTAGCCCCTTCTTATTAATGGTATCTGTTGCTTTTATATGTCTGACTACTCGAAAGACGTCTTTATTCTCGCTCAAAAACTCCTGTGGATTATTTTTCAAATTCTCATGTTTCGTTTTTAAGTCTGCACAAGAGTGAAGGTTTCCCGCAATAGAGTAACGGTTAATGTGATTGGATGTTAATTATTTGACTAGGCTACCTGTATTTGACATTGTGTTGTTATTTTGCTGAACACTAGATGGTTTCATTATATTTTTGGCAGTGAAATGAGCCTACTCAGGCAAGAAACAAACCTCACCCAAATGTATAGCCCCGTTGGAAAATATAAATGTACTGTTTGGGAATACCTGCTTTGCAGCAATTCAACCATGCAGGCCTGATTCACGCAGTCTCCTCTGAACAGTTGATGTTGAGCTGTTTCTGTTACTTGAACTCCGTGAAGCACTTATTTGGGATGCAATTTCTGAGGCTGGTAACTCTAATGAACTTATCCTCTGCAGCAGAGGTTTTCCTGTGGCGGTCCTCATGAGAGCCAGTTTCATCATAGCTCTTGATGGTTTTTGCGACTGCACTTGAAGAAAAATAAAGAATAACCCTAAATGAGTAGGTGTGTCCAAACTTGTACTGTGTATGTATATATATATATATATATATATATATATATATATATATATATATATATATATATATATATATATATATATATATGTATGTGTGTGTGTGTGTGTGTGTGTGTATATATATATATATATATATATACACTGCTCAAAAAAATAAAGGGAACACTTAAACAACACATCCTAGATCTGAATGAAAGAAATAATCTTATTAAATACTTTTTTCTTTACATAGTTGAATGTGCTGACAACAAAATCACACAAAAATAATCAATGGAAATCCAATTTATCAACCCATGGAGGTCTGGATTTGGAGTCACACTCAAAATTAAAGTGGAAAACCACACTACAGGCTGATCCAACTTTGATGTAATGTCCTTAAAACAAGTCAAAATGAGGCTCAGTAGTGTGTGTGGCCTCCACCTGCCTGTATGACCTCCCTACAACGCCTGGGCATGCTCCTGATGAGGTGGCGGATGGTCTCCTGAGGGACCTCCTCCCAGACCTGGACTAAAGCATCCGCCAACTCCTGGACAGTCTGTGGTGCAACGTGGCGTTGGTGGATGGAGCGAGACATGATGTCCCAGATGTGCTCAATTGGATTCAGGTCTGGGGAACGGGCGGGCCAGTCCATAGCATCAATGCCTTCCTCTTGCAGGAACTGCTGACACACTCCAGCCACATGAGGTCTAGCATTGTCTTGCATTAGGAGGAACCCAGGGCCAACCGCACCAGCATATGGTCTCACAAGGGGTCTGAGGATCTCATCTCGGTACCTAATGGCAGTCAGTGCCTCTGGCGAGCACATGGAGGGCTGTGCGGCCCCCCATGACTGACCCACCACCAAACCGGTCATGCTGGAGGATGTTGCAGGCAGCAGAACGTTCTCCACGGCGTCTCCAGACTGTCACGTCTGTCACATGTGCTCAGTGTGAACCTGCTTTCATCTGTGAAGAGCACAGGGCACCAGTGGCGAATTTGCCAATCTTGGTGTTGTCTGGCAAATGCCAAACGTCCTGCACGGTGTTGGGCTGTAAGCACAACCCCCACCTGTGGACGTCGGGCCCTCATACCACCCTCATGGAGTCTAACCGTTTGAGCAGACACATGCACATTTGTGGCCTGCTGGAGGTCATTTTGCAGGGCTCTGGCAGTGCTCCTCCTGCTCCTCCTTGCACAAAGGCGGAGGTAGCGGTCCTGCTGCTGGGTTGTTGCCCTCCTACGGCCTCCTCCACGTCTCCTGATGTACTGGCCTGTCTCCTGGTAGTGCCTCCATGCTCTGGACACTACGCTGACAGACACAGCAAACCTCCTTGCCACAGCTCGCATTGATGTGCCATCCTGGATGAGCTGCACTACCTGAGCCACTTGTGTGGGTTGTAGACTCTGTCTCATACTACCCCTAGAGTGAAAGCACCGCCAGCATTCAAAAGTGACCAAAACATCAGCCAGGAAGCATAGGAACTGAGAAGTGGTCTGTGGTTACCACCTGCAGAACCACTCCTTTATTGGGGGTGTCTTGCTAATTGCCTTTAATTTCCACCTGTTGTCTATTCCATTTGCACAACAGCATGTGAAATGTATTGTCAATCAGTGTTGCTTCCTAAGTGGACAGTTTGATTTCACAGAAGTGTGATTGACTTGGAGTTACATTGTGTTGTTTAAGTGTTCCCTTTATTTTTTTGAGCAATATATATATATATATATGTATGTATATGTATATATATATATATGTGTTTGTATGTGTATATATATATATATATATATATATATATATATATATATATATATATATATATATATATATATATATATATATATATGACTTAAATAGTCCAAAACTGGATGTTTGAGCATGTGTCCATTAGGCGTATGCATTTTTTTTTTATCAACATGAATTAGATTGAGCAATAAAAGCCCCACTTTTATTCCATTGGCTTGGATCCGCACTGTGCAGCTGTTGCAAGAGCACATTTTTCACTGACTGTTGGATAATCTTTTGATGCTGACAGCAGTCGCACCATTGGAAGACACAGCTTGGACCGTAGCCTATAAAACACATTTGGTGTGTCGTCATAGTGGTGTCTGACTCGCTCACATTTAAAACTGTGCCTTTTATCTATGCTGATTTGAATGTCATTGAGAAAACAGGAGTGTCGAAGATTTCTTTTAGCAAACATCCATTCTGAATTGAACAGTATCCTTGAAGTAATCATCTCGTTTTTCAAAAGAATCTGTAATCTGATTACTATTTTTTTTGCTGGTAATTTACGGATTACAGTTACTGTTTTTTTTGTAATCCCTTCCATGTCATGGATTACATGTAATTTGTTACTCCCCAACCCTGGCTGTAACGTAACAAAATGTGGAAAAAGTCAAAGGGTCTGAATAATTTCCAAATGCATGGTACAGACTAGTGAGACACACACACACAGACAGAGAGAAGTAGAGAAGTAGAGTAGACAGGCAGACACCAGGCAATACACCTGCATGCCCCATCTGACCCAGCTCACACCCTTGCTACTCATATGCGCGAGCGCACACACACACACAGACACATTCATGCACCCACACACGTACACAATTACACTGAAGCCACATTCATCTACATTCACATGGAGTGACCTCTGCACTTTGAGCTGAGCTGTCACACTGTGTAGACTGGCAAGCTCTGGACAAGGGAATGTGGACAGGATCAGGACCAAGGATGCATGTTAGCACCAGGTATAAACAAGGCTAATGATGCAACCTGTCAATGATTTTAGAGTGCAAGATAATGATGATTTAAATGGTTTCACTGTCCAGATCTGTCTACAATGCGTGCCTGACTACCTAACAAGGAAATGACAATGCGTCTTTTAATTGTTTACAGCTGTCTCTCTCTGTAGCCGATGTGTGTAAGACCTTTTAACAGGTTAGCATTTATAAGTCCGCGGGGCCAGATGGATTACCAGGAAGCGTACTCAGAACATCTGCTGACCAGCAGGCAAGTGTCTTCAGTGACACTTTCAACCTCTCCCTGACCCAGTCTGTAATACATACATTTCAAGCAGACCACCATAGTCCCTGTGCCCAAGAACGCCAAGGTAACCTGTCTGAATGACTATCACCTCGTAGCACTCCCGTCTGTAGCCATGAAATACTTAACGGCTGGTCATGGCTCACATCAACACCATCATCCTAGGCATCACCATCATCCTTGAGGAAAACTGTTTTTAAATTAATATCTCCATACTTATCAGTGACAGTGGGCAAGTGTGTATCTACCTTATCACGCTAGGGTTTAATAGTATAGTCACATATGTCATTTAGCGGATGCCAAAGCGACATTTTCGTATAGATGGCCCCAGCAGCAATCAAACCCACAACCCTTGGCGTTGCAAGCACAATGCTCTAGCAACTATGCCACACAGGACACACGTCTTATGTGGAGCATTTAGCTGCTGATCAATGGTTTCTGGTCTGTAGTATCAGTCCATATTGTCCCACTAAGCACTAAGCACCAAGCCATAACCCTGACTCTAACTTGCTGGCACCTCATGAAGGTGGCCAGTGTCACCTGTCCTCTTATCTAGGCTACCAGATCCACAGCTGGCCCAGCTGGCCTCCCCACTACACACACACCTGCGCCTCACGTATGCAATCGGGTACATACATACCACAAACACAGACACACACAGACAGGCAGACATAAATGTCTGCATACAAATACACATTAGTTTAGACATGCAAACACATATGCGCACCCATACTCACGCACACACACATATATTCGTACACCCACATACAGACCCGTGGACATACACACACGCCAGCTGTTACCCAGGAACAAGTGCAGGCTATTTTCTGAAGTATGCCCAGCCTTTAGCCACATTTTTAACTGGTGCTAATATGGGTACTTTGTCCTGGGCGGAATAATGATGATTTAAATTATTTATCTGTCCAGATCTGTCTACACTTGTAAGATATCCAGATACAATGTGTGTCTGACTACCTCCGGAGGTAGGCAGGATGATCTGATCACAATGTGTCTTTTGATTGTCTACACCTGTCTAAAATGTGGGCACAATCAGAATATGGACAAGATCAGGACAAAGGACGCAAGTTGGACCCAGGTATAAACAGTTTTATTTTTTGTGCTCTCCCTGGGTTCGAACTGAAGCAAGAGCACAGGCTTGCCCATGGAGTGGAGCTTCTAATCCTGCACCCTCCCTCCATTCTCAACTAAACCTGCCAACTTCCCTCTAAAAAGATTACTCCAATAGCATATCCCATGCAGTTACCAGCATAATTGTATTCTGCCCACTGTTTTATACTACATGTATGATTCACAATGGTTATTGACAGAGCAAAAGCCAAAATGAGAAGTGTGAATCAGTGGTGGCTGGTGTCTTTCGGTTAATAAGGAAGTTTCTGCCTCACACTATATTTCTTTCCAGGACACGACCCTAGCGCTCTGAGAAATGGGCCAGGGATCCGACTTTCTTTTTAATCAAAATGGATTCCAGTCAGAGAGGGAGTGGAAATCCATTCGTCTCTCCCCTCCCTTCTCCCCCTACCCCTCTGTTTATTCGTCTCATCATGACCATCCAATCTCCATTCCCCCCATCTCAACTTAATCTTCACTATTCTCCGTAAAACCAGAGGAGACCGCAGAGGGTGGCCGCGGCGCCGGGAGAGAACAGAACAGAACTCACAGACCACTCGCTCACTAAACCTGTAGCTAAAGCTAATACGCGAAGCAGGGTGAAAGTTACTGACTTGGGGAAACTCACAGAGCATATCAATAACTGTAATAAATCATTCCATCATATCCCAAAAGCACCCAGGACTCCAGCAGGGATCAAAGAGTAATACTTAATGTGTCAC